>NC_091954.1:54692469-54909750 GCF_031021105.1 Erythrolamprus reginae
ATTTGTTACTTTTCAAGAGAATCAGCCATGTAGCATGATAATTGTGCCGTTGAATTTAATAGTGTTTTAGATTCCCTTTTATATAGTCCTGTCATAATATTTCAGTCACGAACAATTCAAATAACATTCCCCACCATCATGATTTCATGCTTGACAAAGTTTTTGTGCCAAAGCAATTTATCCATCCATCTATGCACTGTTTAACATTTTAAATTCACACTTAAATGTTAACACTGTCATAATTTCAAGAATACATTTTCATGTAATAAAAGGATTTGACTGCATTAACTTTTAAAAATTAAAATGAGAACGTGTAAATATTGCATACATGTCCCTCAATGCTGAAGCATCCCACACCCTATGAAAATAAAGTCCTCTGATTCAGGAAAGAAACAGAAGGGAAGTTTAGAATGGAGACCCTGGCAACAATTTGAGCCACTATAAAAATGTTTTCCTGATAAAGATTAACATTCTCCCCACCAAATCCTGGATTTTTGTCTTATGTCAATTTTGGCTGGATCCTGCTCATTTTTAAAGACGCATCTCTCCAAATTTCATCCTGTTATATTTCATTTTCAAAAAATTACCATCCAGATGGACAGACTAGCCAACAGAGTCCTGATCCCCTTTGCATAATTTCTTCTAAACATTCCATTCTGTGTCAATTATTTTTAATTAAACAATGGGAAAGCCAGCAGGAAATCTAAACTCAATGTGGCAGGGAAAATAGGGAAGGGAAAGGAGGGGAAGATTTCCAGTGCTTCCCAGCAGTTTCCCACAAAGCAACTCACAGGAACCTGGAAATCATTCCTGCTTCCACTATTTTTTTTTGGCCTGGACATAGTTGTTCTATTTCTCTGCTCAGGTAAGAAAATATCTCTGAAATAATGATCCAACAAGTCATGGGTTGTAGATCTGGATCTAAAATTTTATATGCACCCACTGGTGGGCTGCTGTGGAATGGCTAATTGTGCGCAGCTTTGTGGTTCTGGAGCATGAGAATGGGATCGAGTGTAATTTTGCTTCCCGCCCCTGTGCAGGTAGCAAAATCTCGCACAGGGACATTCATTGCCAAAATGTTGCCATGATGAAAATGTGACAAGTTTGATACTTTATGGTTCCCTGCAGACACAGCTACATGGAATATTTAAATTGTAAAAAAATTAAACATAACTATAGGATATGTGTTATGGTTAGCTCTGGCCCAGCTCCTGCCCCAAGGACTGTGGATGTGGGGGAGACATCCACATGCCGCAGGCCTGTTTTGCTCTCAGTGGAATCTGCTGATGAAGGCTCCTCTGACCCAGAAGACATGAGTGACAGGGAGGAGGAGAGTGTGGCAGACAGCTCAGAAGGAGATCGATTATCTAGCTCCTCCTTGGATTCGGAACAAGAGTTAATGATACTGCTGCACATGCGGAGAGCAATGCATAGGCAGCAACAACTGAGAGATTATTATCAAAGAAAATGAGGCCACCTGAGACTGGGTGGGGCTGTGGTAATTAGTGAGGCTGCTATAAATAGCAGCCTGTGGGTTTGGCCATTGTGGAGGATTATCTGATCGTTGTGTTTTGTGCCTGCCTTTCTGACTTCGACCTTTGTATGCTGATTTTCCCCCACTTTGAAACTAAACCAGAGCAAAGTGTGTTTCACTTTGTGAAAGAAGAAGGACTGTGAATTGCCTCACAGCTGCAAGCTAAGTATCTCAGAACTGATAAGGGACTTGTACAAAGTACCAGTTTGTTTGGAGACAAGTGCTCTTTGCTATACAAAAAGAGTGCTTAGTTTATTTGAATTTTCGATATAAAGAACATTGTTTTGAATTTTCAAACATGTTTGTGTGTGAAATTTGTATCTGAATTTTCAGGAGGATTCTACTAGAGAGCTCGACAGAACAGATATGACCATGGAAAATTGAATCGTTTCCCTTTGCTAGAAGTTACTACCCCATCAAGATTATTACTTCTATAAGATATAGGTTGGCCATTTATGAATCAGCATCAAAAGAGGAAAATACATCATCAGGAAGAAAAATGATACCCAAATTTCAAATCAGATAACTTTACTGCAGTCATTAACCAATAGGAAAAAAAGAAGAAAAATAGTTTTGATATCCAGAGCATCCAAAAATAAATGAGTGATACATAGAAAAATATACTTAAAAGCTTCCTTCTCATTAATTAAAACTAACCTAGACTATAGAACTATAGAGCCAAAACACATCTGAGGAAGACACAGTACAGTAGCATGGGTAATGTTAAGGCAAAGCCATTCCCTACTAAAACTGAACACGTTCAATTGCTCTTGGTTACTCTTTGTCTAATTTTGTATGCCAGAACCTGGCAAACTTATGTTATTTTGAATTAATATCATAAAATAAAAATAGCGTATGCTGCTAATCATTAAATCCTATTTTACTAATCAGGAAGCGGCAATTAGTGTGTGCTACAGAATAACACAGAATAATATGGAATAACAGATTTGAAAGGGAGCTTATAGGTTACCTAGTCCAAACCCGCAGTAGCTCTGAAATGCTTCATCTCAAAAGACTCAGCTGTGGAACTTGATGGAGGAGAGACAGAGGCAGTTCTGAGGGACCTCAGCGTAAAAGACTCAGCTGTGGAACTTGCTGAAGGAGAGACAGAGGCAGTTCTGAGGGATCTCAGCGTAAAAGACTCAGCTGTGGAACTTGATGGAGGAGAGACAGAGGCAGTTTTGAGGGACCTCAGCATAAAAGACTCAGCTGGGGAACTTGCTGAAGGAGAGACAGAGGCAGTTCTGAGGGACCTCAGCGTAAAAGACTCAGCTGTGGAACTTGCTGAAGGAGAGACAGAGGCAGTTCTGAGGGACCTCAGCGTAAAAGACTCAGCTGGGGAACTTGCTGAAGGACTGACAGAGGTGGTATAACAGAATTCTGAGAGGAAACTGTTTTCCTCAGTCATCAGTGTTATGTAGGTGAGTCTTTGCAGTGACAAAACATAGCAGAGGCTTGACTTTGTAAACAGGGAACTTTTATTCTGGCATTTTCAGCACCACTCCAGCTCATCTTAAATAGAACAGCGAACAGACTTCTGGAAGCTTATAGTGTGGCTGTCACACAACCAACCAATTACAATGCTTTAAGTTCCTGCCCGAAAGGCCTCTTGTACTTAGCCAATCAGGCTTCAGTATCAGTCTTCCTGGTCAGTATTAAGTCAAGGACTGTGTTTCTGGTGGGGTTGTAAGACCAGGACTTAACACTGTTAAAGGGAGCTGTGGGGCTTAGATCGTTTGGGATGATTACTCCTAGGTCCCTGACAGAGGGTCATCTATGAGGTCGTTTCCACCCAATTTGTATTTGGTCTTCTGATTTTTATTGCCAATGTGAAGGACAGAGCATTTATTGGTTGAGATTTGGAGTTTCCAATTGTGCAACCATTCTGACACATTGCCAATGTTACTTTGCAGGGCAGCAGCATTGTCAGTGGTGTTTAATAGTTTTACATCTTCAGCGAAGAGGATGCAGCTGCTTTTAATATGATTTAGAGCAGGGGTGGGCAATTAATTTTGCCATAGGGCCGCATGAGAAATTGGGATGGTTTTAGAGGGCCGGACTAATATAATTAACTCAGTTCTACCCAATACTGTAAATTATATTATAATTATAAAGTATAATTATATATTATATTATATATTATATATATTATTATATATTATATCTTGAACGAAGCAGTGGAAGTGATGTGCCGGTGCCTGGTGGCTGTTGGGGCCTGGATGGGTGTCAACAAACTCAAACTCAACCCAGACAAGACGGAGTGGCTGTGGGTCTTGCCTCCCAAGGACAATTCCATCTGTCCGTCCATTACCCTGGGGGGGGGGAACTACTGACCCCCTCAGAGAGGGTTCGCAACTTGGGCTTCCTCCTCTATCCACAGCTGACATTGGAACATCATCTTTCGGCTGTGGCGAGGATGGCGTTTGCCCAGGTTCGCCTGGTGCACCAGTTGCGGCCCTATTTGGACAGGGAGTCATTGCTCACAGTCGCTCATGCCCTCATCACCTCGAGGTTCGATTACTGCAATACTCTCTACATGGGGCTACCTCTGAAAAGTGTTTGGAAACTTCAGATCGTGCAGAACGCAGCTGCGAGAGCCATCGTGGGGCTTCCAAGATTTGCCCACGTTTCTTCAACACTCCGTGGCTTGCATTGGCTGCCGATCAGTTTCCGGTCACAATTCAAAGTGTTGGTCGTGACCTTTAAAGCCCTACATGGCAATGGACCAGATTACCTCTGGAACCGCCTGCTACCGCACGAATCCCAGTGACCGATAAGGTCCCACAGAGTTAGCCTTCTCCGGGTCCCGTTGACTAAACAATGTTGTTTGGTGGGCCCCAGTGGAAGAGCCTTCTCTGTGGCGGCCCTCTGGAACCAACTCCCCCCAGAGATTAGAACTGCCCCCACCCTCCCTATCTTTCGTAAACTACTCAAGACTCATCTATACCGCCAGGCATGGGGAAGTTGAGATAGCTCTTCCCCCTAGGCCATTACAAGTTATGCATGGTATGTTTGTGTGTATGTTTGGTTTTATAATAGGGGTTTTTAGTTGTTTTTCATTATTGGATTGTACATGTTATGTTTATTATTAGCCGCCCCGAGTCTGCGGAGAGGGGCAGCATACAAATCCAATAAATTATTATTATTATTATTATTATTATTATTATTATTATTATTATTATTATTGAACACCCGGTTCTAATCTAGAAAAGTTGGACTGACCTCCGTGGGTCCATCACAGACAGTGGGCAGGCCACATTTTGCCCAGATCTGATTTAGAAAGAGCCAGTACAGAGGCGTGGCAGGCCTGGGTTGTTGCTGGTTCCAGCAATCCAGGCAGAAGTGGACTACTGCCCGAACGGGGGGGTGTATGAAAATGGAGCTCCACCCCAGAGCACCCAATTTGCACTGAAAAATATTGAAAGAAAATGCAGGGCGTCCTGTATAAGCCACGCCCACATTGTGGTAGTAAAAATTTTGGTAGCCCTTCACTTTTCCATAGAACTGCTCCCAACCAAGAGGAACCCACCTTTGCGGGCTCTGTAACATAGCAGAAAATGAACTCTGATATTTAGGGACATTCACAGACAATGGTTTCAGGAAGAGCAAGCTCCTGTGAAACAATGATCTTTTTCAGATCTAGGGACTTTTCATAGAAGATAGCAACACCACTCCCTCTACGATTTTCATAGTCAGACAAGAAAACATGATAGTCACTCACTGTGATAATAGAATCTGGAAAGGATACATTCAACCATATCTCATAGACAAAAATGACGTCGAATAGGGCCACATTTAATAGCAGGAGGAATTTGGGCATTTTGTTTGCGAGGTTTCTTGCATTAAATTGTTTGCATTTAAGGTCAGTCGGGGTGGACCCCTCCCAAGGCATTGAATTATGGGTGTGGGCACTCGCACATGCGTGATAGTACCCACACATACTCTTTCTGCACCCAAGGAAAAAAAGGTTCACCATCACTGTACTAGATCAACAATCAAGAAGTAAACAATACCCACTCAAGGAATTACCAACACAGAAGAACAAACGAAGAACAGCCTAATCAAGGAACCACCAAGAACATTCCCATCAAAGCTGAGTTTATAAACATATTATTATTATTATTATTATTATTATTATTATTATTATTATTATTATTTATTAGATTTGAATGCCGCCCCTCTCCGTAGACTCGGGGCGGCTCACAGCAATAATAAGAACAATGTACGGTAACAAATCTAATAATTACAAAACTAAAAAACCCCTTATTTAAAAATAAAACATACACACAAACATACCATGCATAAAATATATAGGCCAGGGGAGATGTCTCAATTCCCCCATGCCTGATGGCAGAGGTGGGTCTTAAGAAGTTTACGAAAGGCAAAGAGGATGGGGGCAATCCTAATCTCCGGGGGGAGCTGGTTCCAAAGGGTCGGGGCCACCACAGAGAAGGCTCTTCCCCTGGGTCCCACCAGCCGACATTGTTTAGTCGACGGGACCCGGAGAAGGCCAACTCTGTGGGACCTAACTGGTCGCTGGGATTCGTGCGGCAGAAGGTAAATCTCATATTCCCTGAAATTAAATGAAATCTATACTATTGGGCTCTGTGCCAGTTCCACCCAGTCCAGAATTGGGAATCTCTATTCCCTGCTGTCCATGCCTTCATGACTTCCCATTTGAACTACTGCTCTAAATGGGGCTGCCCTTGTGGAGCATTCAGAAGCTTCAGCTGGTACAGAACATAGAAACATAGAAACATAGAAGTCTGACGGCAGAAAAAGACCTCATGGTCCATCTAGTCTGCCCTTATACTATTTTCTGTATTTTATCTTAGGATGGATATATGTTTATCCCAGGCATGTTTAAATTCAGTTACTGTGGATTTATCTACCACATCTGCTGGAAGTTTGTTCCAAGGATCTACTACTCTTTCAGTAAAATAATATTTTCTCATGTTGCTTTTGATCTTACCCCCAACTAACTTCAGATTGTGTCCCCTTGTTCTTGTGTTCACTTTCCTATTAAAAACACTTCCTTCCTGAACCTTATTTAACCCTTTAATATATTTAAATGTTTCGATCCTGTCCCCCCTTTTCCTTCTGTCCTCCAGACTATACAGATTGAGTTCATTAAGTCTTTCCTGATACGTTTTATGCTTAAGACCTTCCACCATTCTTGTAGCCCGTCTTTGGACCCGTTCAATTTTGTCAATATCTTTTTGTAGGTGAGGTCTCCAGAACTGAACACAGTATTCCAAATGTGGTCTCACCAGCATTCTATATAGCGGTATACTGCATCAGTAGTGGATTCTAAAATCTGTTGTGACTGGTTCACACCCGCATGCATGCGTGCAAAGCTTCTCCGCAGAATCGTCCCAGGTGGATGGACAGAGCCTCCTGCTGCCGTTGCTACCGGTTCACAGAACCGGGCTGAACCGGGAGCAGCCTGCTGCAGAGATGCATGGGTTGTAAATCATATTGACTATTTGAAACATGTAATACAACTATTAATTTCTGTCACCTTCATGGCTTGGGGCTGGGTAATCGTACTTATTTTACTGAAAGAGTAGTAGTTGCTTGGAACAAACTTCCAGCAGACGTGGTTGGTAAATCCACAGTAACTGAATTTAAACATGCCTGGGATAAACATATATCCATCCTAAGATAAAATACAGGAAATAGTACAAGGGCAGACTAGGTGGACCATGAGGTCTTTTTGTGCCGTCTATCTTCTATGTTGTTTCTGAGACACCATCTTTCCCCAGTTGTTGCAGTCCAATTTGACAGGCGAAGCATGTTCCAATTAAAATGAGTCAGGGAATGTCAGCTCACAGGGACCAGGAAAGAATGTTCCTGCCTTCTGGAACATTCATCCTCCAGAGATTGATTGATTGGTTCATTGATTGATTTTATTCATTCATTCATTTATTCATTTATTTATTCGACTTCTATGTCGCCCAATCCCAAAGGGGTTTACAACAGGGTGGCTTACAACAGTATTACAAAAATTACAAAGGCAATTAAAAAGAAGTCAAATATAACAACTAAAGTATAAATTCTTAATTAAAAAACATAATTAAGATTGCCCCATCACTTTTGAATTTTTGAAGGCCTAAATGACCTGTGGCCAAGCCTGGAGTCCTGAGTGTGTAAAAGGCCACATTTCCTAGTTATGTTGACCCTGATGGATTATAATATCTCTTGGAAGCTAATTCAATTTCTTTTTTATACTACAGTACCTTAATTGTTTACTTGTTTTAGGATCGTTCGCAACACAGAGTCACTGTTTGACATGAGCATCTATACAAATTTAATAGGTAAATAATGAATACAACATTCTGTGCTGTCATCCTGTGGTTGTCTGGATTTCTCAGCCCACATCTGGCATCCCTTTGTGTACACAGCCTATTAAAAGTGATAATTTTATTTGAAATAACCAAAACAAAATAAATGTAAATAATGATAACTGATTTAAAATTTATTTATTTATTTATTAGATTTGTATGCCGCCCCTCTCCGTAGACTCAGGTGCCACAGATATGTTTTCTGTAGTCTTCTTATATTGTCTGTTGCAAATGCAATGTACAAACATTTATTATATTGAATGAATCATCAGACTTTAGAGCCAAAGAAATGCATTGCAGGTAATGATGAAGCAATTTTCCTTGTTTTCCTCATTCTGCCTTGACGAAGAAGCCCTCTAGTGGCGAAAACTATGTACTGTATTTAGTTGCTTAAATTAAAAGAAAGCAATGTAGTTCATTGTAGAATTTTTCTGAATTAAAATATTTCTTCATTACCTTCTGAAAGATTGATCATTTTATTATGGCCAAAACTTACATTGTCAGATATATAAGGCAGGGAAATAAACATTCCTTTAAATGTTTACTTGGGAAGGCTGCTGAGGCTTCTTGGCATTTTTTTTCAAATTCTTAAAACTCTGTTTCTGTACGGTACAAAGGGGACGTAAGTGGAATCACTTGCATGTTTTTTGGAAAAGAAAAGGGCTTTGTGCTTATCCTGGAAGGGAGTGAATACTGGCTCATGTTCTTTCTGGAGATGGCTGATTATATCACATTCCTTCTCAGTATGTCATGTTTTTCAAGACCGGGTTGAAGATTTAATCAATGTGAGTTTACATTAGGGGAATAGAAAATTTTCAACATTTGTTCGTTCAATTTTCCCATTGCAACTATGTTGCTGCAGTGGGTTCTACGGTCATGTTTCCAGATATGACATAAGAGTACAATGTGGTGAGCCATCTAATTTGTGTGAAAAACCTGTGCTACAAAACCTGTGCAGACATGGCCAACTCAATGTTGCTCATTCCCACCCAGTCGCCTGGGCCCCTAGCCACTCCTACCCAGCCACAAAAACCGTTCTTTCTCTGTTTCTCTGTCCACATTTCTCCCCTCTATATCTCTCTCTGTATCTTTCTGCCCCTCCCTGTATACCCCTATCTCTGTTTGTATCTCTCTCCCCGCCTCTTGCTGTACCCCTCTTCCTCTTTCTCTCCTTCTCTCTCTCCCTCTTCCCCTCTCTGTGTATCACTGTCGCTCTCTCTCCACCTCTTTCTGTATCACTCTGTATTTCTCTGTGTGTCTCTCTCCCTATATTTCCCTCTCTCCTGCACAGTGATGGCGTACCAAAATTTTTAATACCACACTGTGGGTGTGGCTTATGCATTTTGTTTCAACATCTTTCAGTGTAAATTGGGTATTCTGTGGTGGAGCTCCATTTTCGCTACCCCACTGCGTTTCCCCCTGTCCAGGCAGTAGCCCACCCCTGATTATGTACTATATAAAGTGTATGTACACAAACGCATGCACAGCTCTTCTAAAATTATACACATTTAACCTCATTTACTGTGATAGGAAAAACATACCCAGAGTCCAGAAGGGAAAAAAAGAAAAAAAAATCAAAATTTTGCTACCGGTACTGTGTACCTGTCCATACCTGTAGGAGCTCACCACTGCTCCCGCCCCTTTCCTCTATCCCTCTCTCTATATCACTCTCGGTGTCTCCCTCCATCTGTATTTCTCCCTCCCCCTCTCCCTCTCTCTCCCTTTCTCTCTCCTGTCTCTGTGTATGACTCCGTGTGTTTCTCTCTGTCTCCCTCCCTCCCTTCCTCTCTTTCTGTATCTCCCTCTCTCTCTCTGTGTGTGTCTCTATGTGTGCGCACACATGTATGTCTGTATCTTTGGAAGCCATGACTGGATCAAGCTCTTCTTGGGGCTCTCCACTACTCCTTTTATTTGTTCTATTTGGAAATCCAGGCTGGGTGAGGAACATGCACCCAGTGATGGGCTACCAAAATTTTTAATACCACGCTGTGGGCGTGGCTTATGCATTTTGTTTCAACATCTTTCAGTGCAAATTGGGTATTCTGGGGTGGAGCTCCATTTTCACTACCCCACTGCGTTTCCCACAGTCCATGCAGTAGCCCACCCCTGATTATGCGCCAGTCGCGGCAAAGGCTTTCATTCAGGCAATCTTCCTCCCCCTCCTCTGCCTCTCATGGCCCCCTGGCCAACTGTGGTGGGGCCAGGAGGGTGCACATGCATGGAGAGATCCTCCTCAAGTCAGTGCCAAAGGGAAGCAAAGGTGTGCACAGGGTGGGCAGCTACTCACTTAAGGAGGGTCTCAACAGGATGCAACAGGAGAGCTTCTTTATTGCACTAAGGCTTTGGCCATTTATTTCTCATGTTATCATTTCTCCTGGCAGCTCCTTGGCCAAAAACAGAGGGTGTGAGTTCCAGCCCGAAGTGGCAGGAGGCAAAGGCTGCCTTACACGCACATGTGGTGCGAGGGCATGTACAGGTCCACTTCACTCCTCCACTAAGTCTCTGGTGAGCCTCCTCCTCCTTTCTGTCCTTCTCCTCTTGTGATGCACTGGCCAGCTGTGGTGGGCTGGGTGGGTGTGCACGAATGGAGAGACCCTTCTCAAGTGAGCACCAAAGTGCAGCAAAGGAGCACAAAGGGCATGTGACTCCCACTGTGTGCACACCCTCCCAGCCCCAACACAGCTGGCCAGGGAATCACGAAAGGAGAAGAAGGGGGAGGAGGAGGGTCACCTGAAGGGACTTGTTCCTCAGCCAGCCCAGATTTCCAAAAAGAAGAAATAAAAGAAGTAGCAAAGAGCCCCAAGGAGAGCTTGCTGGCTTGGCCCAGCCATGATTTTCCAAGAGAGAGAGAAGAGATGCAGAGACAGAGAGCAAGCAAGAGAAAGATACACACATACAGAGAGAGCGAGAGAGACATGAGAAGTGGGGGGAAGTCTGACTGATGAGCGTCTTTGGTGAGGGCTTTCTCCGAGCCTGACGTCTGGGGTGGGCACTGGGCATGTAAAGTTCAGCGGGGCCAGCTCCCTTTTCCTGCTGCCCTGAACCTCTTAAAGCCAAGGCTGGGCTTTGCGGGCCTGTCACTCGTTCCGACGTCCCCGCTTCCCATATCCTATTCCTTCCCCATCAGCCCTTATGTTAGCAAGGCCGACATTGTTCATGTATGAGTTGGGTCAATGTCTCGGAGCAGAGAGCAGGTGGCACGTCTTCCAAGGAATCGAGGCACACCCAGAACTAGCAAAGGCCAGAAGAACTCCAGCAATAGTGAGGCTTCGAAAAATCTGCCCCAGCCACTTCTCCATCGCCTGCCATTGCCCTTCCCTTCTCAGACCAGGGGAGGGAGGGGAGGGTGAGGGGTGGGGCCAGCCAGTGATGGGACAAGGAGCCACAGCAGAGGGCCCAAAGAGCTGCATGCTTCTCCAGAACTGTGGATTGCCGACACCCAATCTATGCCAAAGGAAAGTAAAGGTAGTACCAATAGTAATAGGTGCCTTGGATGCAGTCCCAAAACAACTGGAACACCACTTGAAAACCATAGGCATTGACAAATTTGCCATTAGTTAATTGCAGAAGGCTTTACATGGAACTGCTTCCATCCTGTGATGATATCTGTAACACTAGCAAACATCTGGATTTGCCTATTCCAGGTCCTTGGTAAGGACTCAATAGGTAGACAAAAATGTCAACCCCAATCTGGCTGACTGTGCTAATAATAATAATGATGATGATGATGTCACACAAATTGGTTCAATCTAAAATAGTTCAGTGTTATGCTCTATTTCTCACTGTGTCTGTCTTTTTCTTTGCCTTGCCTTTGTGATCCAAAGTATATAACGGTGATGGTGAACCTTTTTATCCTCGGGTGCCGAAAGAGCCTGCGTGTGCACTATCGCACGTGTGCGAGTGCCCACACCCATAATTCAATGCCGGAGGAGGGCAGCCAGAGGAGGGTAAAATCACCCTTCCCCATCCCTCCCGAAGGCTCTCTGGAAGCCAAAAATGCCCTCCCAGAGCCCCTTTGCAAGCCAAAATTCAGCTGACCAGCACACACATGCATGTTGGTGCTGAGCTAGGGCAATGGCCAACTGTGACACCCGTGCCATAGGTTCGCCATCACTGGTATAAAAGGTTTTGCTCATGTCCATTGAGCAAAGTATCAAAGCTTTGTTGAGGGCCTAATATGTACTGTATTATTGTTTGTATACATGGAAATAAAATTATGCAGTATTTTCAGAGTGATTTGATGGCTTTGGGTGAGGCATATGTTGGCCACGACATGTTTACCCTAGGAGTGAGGTACAGGGCTTATAGGACTGGGACATATCTAGTTTGTTCTGAGTTACTTACTGTGAACAAGATAATCAAAGGATTAGCTATAAGGAAGGCTTCAGGCAAAGAAGATAAGCATACCAGAGGGGTACTATATTTGGACTCCAACATTTCAAACAACCAACAGAAAGTTAGTCTGGGTAGCTCTTAGGTGTCATCCAGTCATCATCCAGAATTTTTCAGGTAAAGAATCGCTAAGTTGTAACAGAAGTCACTGTGGCTCGGTAATTTTGCAAGGAGGTAGAAGAATTGGATTATTTCACATATAGGCAATTTAAATTGCTATAGATATTCTCAAACCTGCTTTAGGGTTCAACCATTATTTTTCTTTTGTTTGTGATATTTCACTTGTGCATCATTCTGCTACCTTTCAGTTTCTTAGGCATCTGTAATGTATGCGCTGTTTTCCATGCTTCAACAAATTTCAGTAATCCTGCCAAGGGCAGTGAAGCAATCACATAAGACTTTCTAAAAATATTACCACATTAGAATTCCTATTGGGAAGCATAAATATATTGAGGCTTATTTATTTTAGTGATTTTGGGACAAAGAGAATGTTTAATCTTAAAGTAGTCCACAAATACGTCAGCTCAGCTCCAAAAACACAGAGGTTTTGCACTACTTCCAAATATAAATTAACAGTATCAGCTTTTCAGTCTGCAATAGTGCAGCTTATAACTTCTTTTAGCTGGAGGGCCATTGATTAACATATCAACAAAACAAACATTGTGTCAACATTCAAAAATATTATAGACTCAGGAATACAGTAAGAAAGAAAAAAACCCCAGGGCATGGAAATATAGAAAACAAGTTTGCTTTACAAAAAAAAAGTGTTGTGTGATAAATACAGGGGTGGGCTGCTGCCTGGATGGGGGGGGGGCAGTGAGGTAGCAAAAATGGAGCTCCACCCCAGAGCACCCAATTTGCACTGAAAGATGTTGAAAGAAAATGCAGGCTGTCCTGCATAAGCCACGCCCACAGTGTGGTAGTAAAAAATTTGGTAGCACTTCACTGGATAAATATCACTTATTTATAAATTAATAAGAATCTTAATTGCAAATTAAACATTATAAATGCATTAAAAAGACCCCTTAGAGGTGGGAGACACTTCTGATGTAATCTACTGAATCTGCAGGGATTGCCCCTCTGACAATGTAGGACAGATGGGTAGGAAGCTAACACAAGTGAGCAGTTAGATGAGGGGACCCAAAGTGATTGGTAGACTCACACTGCAATGAACAAGGACACACATTCAATTTTGCAGGTACTAAGATTGTTGGATGAGCAGGCACAAAAACAGCCAGGGAAGTGATTGAAGCCTGGGAACATGCCCCTCATCAGTCAACAGGAGTGCTGATTTATGTCCAGCCTATCAAGTACTTAGAAGGGAAGGACTGGGCAGCACAAGCAAATGCCAGCAAACAATTCCTAATGACTTAAAAACCAGTCATCGGCACCCCCTAATCAACATCTAAAAATCCACTTGCAAAACCACTATATCAGGAGCAGGTTATCTTTTCCTACAGGTGTGCTGCACACGCATCATAATCTTTTGTGCACTCACACATCCCCAGCACAATTTTGCTTCTACGCATACGGAGAGAGCCGAAAATAACGGAAATTTTTTTTAAAAAAGATTTATTCATTTATTTATTCATTTATTTACTTACTTACTTACTTACTTACTTACTTACTTACTTACTTACTTACTTACTTATTGATTGGATTTGTATGCCACCCCTCTCCGTAGACTCGGGGCAGCTAACAACAGTGGTAAAAACAACATGAGACAATCCAATACTAAAACAGCTAAAAACCCTTATTTTAAAAACCAATCATACATACAAACATACCATACATAAATTGTAGAAGCCTAGGGGGAAAGAATATCTCAGTTCCCCATGCCTGACAACAGAGGTGGGTTTTAAGGAGCTTCCGAAAGGCAAGAAGGGTGGGGGCTATTCTAATCTCTGGGGGGAGTTGGTTCCAGAGGGCCGGGGCCGCCACAGAGAAGGTGGCGCACATGGACTGGCAGAGATAGACTGGAGCCATCACGCCAGAATTGCACAAATGGCAGGCTGCTACCAAAGTGATGCACTGGACTGCACCAGTAGAAACCCACCACTGCACTATATATACCACACATGGAACAGCACACACTCTGCAAGAGTGAAGTTCCCTGAAGATGGTCTCAAACTTGAGTCTGAAAGGTCCTGGTCCTGGTGATTGATTGGATTCTGCAGAATCTTAATCTTCAAGTGCCAATTCTTATGAAGAACTCTGAATGTCTTGTTTTGTTTTGCAGGTCTAGTTTTCTATGTTTTTCACATTGAGGTGGTAAGTGCAGTCGCCATTGTAAAAGATGCTCATACTTGCCTTTTATCATCATCAAGTAGTAATGAGTAAATCCATAGCAATTTGGGATAATTTGAATGTCCTGTTTACCATGTTTCAATATTTTATTGTTATAGATAGTTGGGAAAAGGTGGCATTAGCATCTCCAATCACATATAACATGAAGATAAAATAGCAGATATCTATTATCAAGAGATAGTCATCATTAACAAAATGTATATCGAAGTGTGTTATGCAGTTTGTTCTCATCAAAACTAATTGAACCTCATTAAAACTAATGACCTCTTTAATCAGAGTAACCCTTGTGATCACTAGTTATTCTAATCTCAGGAAAGAGTAGATTCTCTAGGAAATTGCCCTCCATTTCCCCCCAAATCTCTTAATTGTATGATAATGTATTGTGAGCTATTTTAGATGATTGAGTTAAACAATTGGTCCCCCTTTATATTATCTTCAATTCTTAGCCAACAACTGCATTGCACTGAGGGAGGAGTATCATCACAATATGTTTAATATCATGTCTTTCCTTTCCATATTTTTCCTATATCTGTTCAACTGAAATGTCTCATGCACTCCACAAAAGAGAGGGAAAATAATCTTGTTGTTCTTCTATTCTTCCATTCCTTAAGTGTAGGAGTTTCTTAGTTTATAGGACAAAAGTGGTATTACCGTGTTTCCCTGAAAGTAAGACAGTGTCTTACTTTCTTTTTATCCCCAAAAGCCCCACTATGTCTTACTTTCGGGGTATGTCTTATATTGGGAAAAAATTGTCGAATTTTTTGTTTTAACCATAAAATTAACATTTAGACGCGGTGACGTATGGAGGGGGGGCGGTGCGGAAGTGGACAGGAGGCGGCGCTCATTAAGATCAGAGGGAGGTGGCAGACGCGGCGACGTATGGAGAGGGGGACGGCGCAGGCGTGGGCAGGAGGCGGTGCTCATTTGGATCAGACGGAGGCGGCAGACGCGGTGACGTATGGAGGGGGGCGGCGCAGATGTGGGCAGGAGGCGGCGCTCATTTGGATCAGACGGAGGCGGCAGATGCGGTGACGTATGGAGGGGGCGGCGCGGAAGTGGGCAGGAGGCGGCGCTCATTAAGATCAGAGGGAGGTGGCAGACGCGGCGACGTATGGAGAGGGGGACGGTGCGGACGTGGGCAGGAGGCGGCGCTCATTAAGATCAGAGGGAGGTGGCAGACGCGGCGACGTATGGAGAGGGGGACGGTGCGGACGTGGGCAGGAGACGGCGCGCAGCTAGATGAGAGGGAGGCGGCAATACCCCCGTATGTCTTACTTTCGGGGTACGGCTTATATTAGCCGACCCCCCTGAAACCCCCGATACGTCTTACAATCGGGGGTGTCTTACTATCGGGGAAACAGGGTAATAAAGCCCAGTCTGCCAGAACAAACTTTTCAGTCTGGCAAATGATGGGTAAATGACTATTCTTTCAAGTTTAGCAATTATTTGGCTGACTTTTTTTTTTTTTGAAACGGGAATATTTTATTTCATTAATGGAATTGACTTTGTTTGACCAGTGTGAGAAAAAAAGTCTCTGCAGCTTACAAAGACATGTTTGCTTCTCTTTCTCCAAAACAAATGATGCCCACTCTCACTCCATCAGGATCATGCCTTCAGGAACCTTTTAGCTAGTGATACTTCCATTTCATTTACCATTTACCCTTCCTTCTCCTTTGTATCACCTAGTTCAGTGATGGCGAACCTTGGCATGGGTGCCACAGGTGGCAAGCAGAGCCATATCTGCTGGCACACAAGCTGTTGCCCTAGCTGACTTCCAACATGCATGTGTGTGCCGGCCAGCTGATTTTTGGCTTGCACAGAGACTCTAGAACAGGGGTGGGCAATTAATTTTGCTATGGGGCCGCATGAGAAATTGGGATGGTTTTAGAGGGCCGCATGAACGCTTTGTCAGGGAGGAGGCTTGCGGTGCGCCTGCGCAGAGGAGGCCTCCCTGCTGGCCCCTCCCATGGGAGCCTGCTCTTCCTGGCCTGCGGCTGCTGTTGCCCCCCTCCGCTGTTGCCACCACTTCTCCTTCCTCTCCTTCCTTTGCCGCCGCTGCTTCCTCCGCCCGCCCACACCCCAATCACCGCCGCTGCTGCTTCTCTCTCTTTCAGCCACTCGCTCGGCTCTGCCAAAGCGTCTCTCTTGGGCTCCTGATGTCAACCACAATGACCTTATTGTCAATGTCCAGAGCCTCCCTTGGGCAGAGGAGCTGCGCGGCTGCCTCCGGACCACCATTTCCAGGCTCCCACCTCAGCCCTGGGGGAGGAGAATTTTTTAAAAAGAGCGGGACATTTTTCAGATAGTGGGCGGGCCGGTCACAGACAGTGGGCGGGCTGGACGTGGCCTGCAGGCCACCCCTTGCCCAGGTCTACTCTAGAAGGATGTTTTTGGCTTCCAGGGATGGGAGAGAGCATTTTTACCCTCCCCCGCCTCCAGGGAAGCCTTTGGATCTTGGGGATGGTGAAACACGAGCCTACTGAGCCCATCAGAAGTTGGGAAACAGGCCATTTCCAGCCTCCCCAGGCATTGAATTATGGGTGAGGGCCAGTGAAGGGCTACCAAAATTTTTACTACCACACAGTGGCTGTGGCTTATGCAGGACGCTCTTCATTTTCTTTCAACATCTTTCAGTGCAAATTGGGTGCTCTGGAGTGGAGCTCCATTTTCGCTACCCCAATGCATTCCCCGCTATTCCGGACAATAGCCCACCTCTGGTGAGGGCAGTCGTGCATGTGCAATAGGGCACACACATGCTGTTTTGGCACCAAGGAAAAAAAGGTTCGCCATCACTGACCTAGTTGCTCTTCATGCATAAATTAAAATACAATAATATACTTCCCAAGGTTATACAGGTAGGTGATCCTTCCAACTCTTTTATTTGTCAGTCCGAAGCCATTTTATTTGGGGTCTTTCGCCTGCCACATTTTATGCTATTTTAAAATGTATTCTTTGTTGTGGGAATTGCATGAGGAATGCCTGCATATAGCCATAACAAATTACTTCTAGATTGCCAAGGTCATCCTTTGTCTTTGCACTTCTTCACCTGCATGGAAAGAGATGGGAGTTGCTGCCAAGTTAGCAGATAAAGATTGGTCAATGTGATGGACTTGGGAGTATGGGGACAAGGGCTTGTCAGGAACTTTCAACTGGGTGGAGAAATACCTGGGACTTCAGATTTGGGTTTTTCCCAGATGTGCCAACATGGCTCGGCTAATAAATTGGAATTTTGAGCCCTGACATTATTCTTATTTCAGGGTCTATACTTTGACACTAATTTTCTATCATCCATGTTACCAACTGCATACAGACAATGTGGGTTACTGTTACTAAGAAGCAGACCAGTTTTAATTGCTTATCATCAGTGAAACTGTGGAATATTCATTGAAGGAATGTTTGACATCTGAATGCCAGAGATTAGGGAGCCAATCAGGAACTGAGATATAACATGATTTTAAGACATTCTCAGATCACTTACACATTTCATATAGAATAGATAAGCTCACCATATGAATCAACAAGCTATAAGCTTCTTAGAAGCGCTGAAAAATGAATAAAATGAGATCTAGGAAGAGAAAATATTCATAAAGAGAGTTCAGCAACCCTTTAATCAACCTTGCTATTGCCCACTTTAGATATATTATATGATGGATAGTATGTATGTTCAGAATTAAATAGCAAGACTATTTCAGAGTGTGAAGACTGAGCATATTCTAGTTTTGGTAAAATGTTTGTTCATTTAATTCTGTCAGAACTGGGAATTTTTTTTAAATTTATCAGAACTTTTTAAATATTTGCAAGTTAATACAGAATATCTAGAAAATATGTTTCTACTGCCACCCAACGAAATTTATGCCACATTGCAGTTTATGTTATTTTCACAGTTAATTATTAATGTGATGAAATATTGGCAAATCACGGATAAGAAAAGTATATAATATATAAAGTCAAATTTGGGGAAGCAGTATCCTCTTGCTCAGATTATATTTTATATTCTTGAGGTCTACGTTCAGATTTAATTGTATAAGATTAGGTTTTCTTTATAATTCAATTTGTTATTGGTTTTAAAATATTAAATATTTAGAGTGTTACAAAATGCAAATACTTATGAAATAAGGGGGTTACACTGTGAAATAATTTTCTCTTTGTTTAAATTTTGAAACCTTATTAAATGCTGGCTATTCTAAAGAGATTTATGCAACTGCTGTGATTGTAATTGCAGCTTGGGGTATGTTTTTTTTTTAACAGATGTATTTTTTAAACATTCTTACAAAACAGATTAAGCTGCTGAGTGGTTTTATTGATAAGAATTATTGACTCTTAACTAAGGATTTTAATACGCAGATAATTCTGAAATGCCATTTATTGCAACTTTAATCTTGAAGAACAAAGAACAAAACTGTGACTTGCTGTGATTCATTCCATTTCCATGCACACCAATATTAAAATTCCACCTCTCTATAGTCCCATTGAAACAAAGTCATGATTCTTCTCAAACATCTTTGATGGTGACCATAAACCTCAGTTGCTGCTGAGCTACAGATTTTAGTACTAGCTGGTATCTTTAGGGTTGTAATTTGGACTCTCCTATATTCCCTATTTTGGCATCTCTGCTTTTATCATGTTGATATTGTTAGAATTGTATCACACAGCTCCTCCCTTTCAAGTGATATACCCCTTTCAAGTGATATGGCAGTGATAATCCAATCTGACTGCCCCATTGGTAACAACTACTTCTATGTCTCTAATCAGAGCCTTAAGTGCTGAACTGGATTCTCAGCTCTTGACCTTATTATACCATTAATTCAAATGCATTTTTAGTCCTGAGAGAAGAGCGTAGATTGGGCCCCATCTTCTATGTACATCACAAGTGTCCCCTGGACAACCGTGTGGCCAATGAATTCTCTCCCCCCCCCATTGCACAAAAAAGCAGAAATCAAGCTTAGCCTGTCTCAAACAGCAAATAGTGTCCTTGAAAGCTAAACCATTTAGTGAATCCACTACCTATCTGGCTCCTGGCTGAGTACTGTTCAGAGGTGAGATTCAGTTGGTTCAGACCGGTTCAAGCGAACTGGTTGTTAAATTTTTGCACAGTTCGGAGAATCGGCTGATCGCACCCCTGGCTGGCCCCACTCAACCCTCCCCTCCCCTTCCAGTCACTCCTTATCTCACATTGCATGAATGAGCAGCTTCCGGGATTGGGGTGTGGCAACCAATCAAAAAGGGGCCTGCAGTTCTGCCTAATGAGACAAAGGATTGACTCTGATTGATTGACTGCTGTTGCTACTTGAATTCCTAAAGCTGGTGAAAATGTTTTCCTTAGATCCCATGTTCTTACAGCTTTGCCATCATCTGAATAAAACATGTTGGCTTCTCTGCCAGTAGGACAGCCTCTTCTGGATCTCTGGAGATCTTCAAAAAGTAAATAATCCATGGGAAATGGGGTGGGGAGGAGTAAATGGAATCCGAGATGCTAGCAAAGCAAGCCCTGTCTGTTTAGACCCAGTGGGGCAGGATGGGGTGATGAAAGCAATTGTGGGGAGTCCGGGGAAGCATGAAGTATCCTAGTGGATTGGGGGAAGCTTTGAATGGTCTGCTCCAACACTAGGCCTCACATGATGTCCCCCAGCCTGTGCATTTAAAGACTTGCGCATTTGATTAGCAAATGCATTGGGGAAAGCAGGGAATTATAGGTTTATTTAACATGATTCAATCAAATGAATCTCCAGGTTACAAATGTAATTGGCAGGCTCTATTATATTTGTAACTGGAGGATTATCTGTATAATGAGAGTGAGGGAGAGTTATAGGGAAGCACGACATGAGATCCAGTTGTTAAATCTTTGTGAGTGACATAGGGTAAGATTTGGTAGAGAAGGTTTGCCTATTTGCAATAGGGTGTAATAGGGTTGATGTTCCTGGAGGCATCTGTAATATGGCAAATGATTTAGCTTTACTAGATAAGTGGTCAAAGCAATGGAAACTGCAGTTTAATGTTTCCAAATGTAAAATAATGCATGTGGACAAAAGGAATCCTCAATCTGAGTATTGTATTGGCAGTTCTGTGTTAGCAAAAACTTCAGAAGAGAAAGATTTAGTGGTAATGATTTCTGACAGTCTCAAAATGGGTGAACAGTGCAGTCAGGTGGTAGGGAAAGCTCGTAGAATACTTGGCTGCATAGCTAGAGGTATAACAAGCAGGAAGAGGGAGATTGTGATCCTGCTGTATAGAGCGCTGGTGAGACCACATTTGGAATACTGTGTTCAGTTCTGGAGACCTCACCTACAAAAAGATATTGATAAAATTGAATGGGTCCAAAGAATGGCTACAAAACTGGTGGAAGATCTTAAGCATGAAACTTATCAGGAAAGACTTGATGAACTCAATCTGTATAGTCTAGAGGAAAGTGAACACAAGAACAAGGGGGCACAATCTGGGGTTAGTTGAAAGAAAGATTAGAAGTAACTCCTTGCCTTCCGCAAACTCCTAAAGACCCACCTATGTCGCCAGGCATGGGGAAATTGATTCCCCCGGCTGTCCCGCTTTATGTATGGTTTGTTGAGTTGTGTGATTGTTTTTTAATAAAGGTTTCTTAAATAAATAAATAAATAAATAAACAAACAAATTTACTGAAAAAGTAGTAGATGCTTGGAACAAACTTCCAGCAGATGTGGTTGGTAAATCCACAGTAACTGAATTTAAACATGCCTGGGATAAACATATATCAATCCTAAGATAAAATACAGGAAATAGTATAAGGGCAGACTAGATGGACCATGAGGTTTTTTACTGCTGTCCATCTTCTATGTTTCTAAATTATTTGAACCCCACCACTGGTACTATTGACTATATAATTGTCTCTAGGGACCCTCTTCTTATGCCAAGACCCTGTGTAAAACTGACAGTGGTCACATCCCAAGACTGCTCCAGTTAAAACACTTTGCTCAACAGACATATTCTTAGGCCTGCTACCATCTCTTTGTAATGCCAGAAGAAAGCTTCCTTGACTGATCAACATATACTTGATTTATGCTACATGAAGGACCTCATTCAAAGTAATATGAATTCCCAGGGCCATCTTACCACTGCCAATGAAATTTAAGAAAGGCATGGATGCCTATTGGCAGGGGTGGGCTACTGACCGGATGGAGGGAACGCAGTGGGGTAGTGAAAATGGAGCTCCATTCCAGAGCACCCAATTTGCACTGAAAGATGTTGAAAGAAAATGCAGGGTGTCCTGCCTAATCCCTGCCCACAGTGTGGTAGTAAAAATTTTGGTAGCCCTTCACTGCCTATTGGCTTCACTCTTATTAAATTTCTATACCAACTCAATGGTGACCCATCTCCACATGGAGTTTCACTTTCTGAAAGACATGTCTCTATTCTACTCTTTGCAGATGATGTAGCAATATTTTTAACAACACCACTGGCTTTAAAAGAACACTGCAAACCTTAGCACAATACTCCCAAGAAGACCGGCTACAATTCAATTATGAGAAAACTAAAATCATGGTACTTGCCAAAAAGACCAACAGCCATTCCTGGACTATAAATGGCACATGATTCAGCTGGTCTCCTGTTTCAAATATCTGAGGACAATCTTTGATTTTGCCCACAGGGCCATAGGAATGCCCACTGGGACTATGTTGTTGGAAACACTCAAAGGATCTTAACTGCCATTCTTAAATTCCTTAACACAAGGAGTGACGACTTCATGCCCACAGTTTTCAAATTATTTGAAGGCAAGCCAATAGCATAAGTTCTCTGGAGTGCCTTCTCCCACCTAGCACTGTTAGGCTAGAATCCATACAAGCCAAATGTTTAAGCCAAATGTTTATGCCGCTCCGAGTCCAAATCTACAAATCTAATAGATGATGATGATGATGATTACTATTATTATTATTATTATTATTATTATTATTATTATTATTATTATTATTATTATCAGCCCTTCAAGTACCTAACTGTGTCTCTAATGCTTAGTCATAGACTTCATGATGGTAGAACTAGAGAGTGGGTCACCATAATCAACAATTGGTTCAAACTATCCCTTTTCCCCACTTGGCCCTGCCAACATGAGTAATGATTTGGCATGTCGTCATCTCAGTAGTCCTTGAAGGATGATAGATTCCTTACCTGGGAAATACAATGCCCTTGTGACACTGTACATATAGAAATAATAGAGTATGTGCTTCACCAGTGCTTATACTACATATCCATTTTTACTAGCCTTATCTCTCATTTCAGGACTTGTTGCTTTCAGACCAAACCTGCTACATCAGTGATGGTAACACATTAGCCGCCCCGAGTCTGCAGAGAGGGGCAGCATACAAATCTAATAAGTAAGTAAGTAAGTAAGTAAGTAAGTAAGTAAGTAAGTAAGTAAGTAAGTAAGTAAGTAAGTAAGTAAGTAAGTAAGTAAGTAAGTAAGTAAACAAACAAACAAACAAACAAACAAACAAACAGGTGGCACACAAAGCCATATCTGCTGGCACACAAGCCATTGCCCTAGCTCAGCTCCAACACACGTGTGTGCCGGCCAGCTGATTTTTGGCTCACAGAGAGGTTCTGGAAGGGCAGTTTTCACTTCCAGAAAGCCTCCAGGGGATGGAGAAGGGTGCTTTTACCTTCTTCCAGCTCCAGAGAAGCCTTTGGATCCTGGGGAAGGCGAAACACCAGCCTACTGGGCACAACAGAATTTGGGAAACAGGCCATTTCTGGCCTCCAGAGGACCTCCACAGGAGGTGGGGGGAGCTCTTTTCACCCTCCCCAGGCATTGAATTATGGGTGTGGGCAGTTGAGCATGTGCGATAGCGCACACACATGCTTTTTCAGCACCAGAGGGGGAAAAGGTTAGTCATCACTGTGCTACATCATACAGTATTTCAGGTTCTATACAGTAGCACTCAAAATTTGTCAGATTCCTGGCTGTAAATTATGTTTAATGAACATCTATTTTGCCACATGACAATTTGAATGATAGTGTAATCATCTAGGTACCAAACTTTTATGCTCTTTTGCGTTCATCTAATGCAGCTACCAACTTTTAAAGATTTTGGCTTTTTATATACTTCTATTTTTTTAAGTCATAGGTCTTTTATATCTTGTGGCCTTTTATAGCTGCTTATATTTTTTATTTTTACTTTGATATACTCTTTATGTTTTGTTAATGACTGTATCCCCACTTTCTTATGCTGGTCTGTGACCATAATAAAGACTTGATTTGATATGATTAATAAAGTAATACAACCTTTAACATTGTTTGGAAAAGCTCTCCCTCAGCACTTCCAGCTACAATTCTCTATTCATTGCCAGAAGGTCAATTTCCTTCTAGTTAGAGCTAATTTATTAAAGAGGCTGGATATTGAACAGTAGATGGATGCCTTGGAAAATGTTTATCAATCTGCATTACCATTATATATTATTTAAATGGTTGCATATAGCTTTGATTCTTTGTTTTATTCAGAAGTGAATTGAGAAGAGTAATCTGGATTGTGGTGCTAAAGAAGATTTATTTATTTTTTCTTTCTCATTTTTTAAAAAATTATCTGATGGCTAGCACTATTAAAGGAATAAATAAACCTCTCTTTAATGCATATTAGTATTTTCCTTTGTTGGAAATTACAGCTGTGTATTCCACTTGGGCTACCTAGCCTATGCTTTAAATATGGCAATGAAGGATAAACTCCAATATCGGATTAAGATTTCTTTTCAGTCTAGTAACTTTTTATAAGCAGAATGGGGGTGGGCAGCAGCTGTCTTTCATCCTGGGCAGCAAAATGTTTGGGAGAAGCTTTGCTCTTAAATCAGCTGGAATTGAGCAGTTTCCCATCAATACATTCTATGAGCTAAAACAAAACTCACTGCAGCATGAAAAATCAGGACAACTTAAATTAGCCTAGCCTAGACGATCCCTAGTTGGCAATCTTTTCCAAACTGAGGCTATTTTAGTAATCAGGATTCCTAGCATTTTCCTGTCCAGATCATTGAAAAATAATTACCATGATGATTAGGATTCATGTTTTGGTATGCTTTGTTAATTCATGTTAAACACCCCCTAGCTATTGGTTTATTCAAATCTTAGGGAAGTTTCAGTATAAGGTTTGCATGTTTTAGAAGCAGTCATCGCAGAGTTTGGAAACAGGTACATATATATTACAGCAGCACCCCACCCCCCCACCCCCCACCCACCCGCCCAACTTTTTGGGCACCAGGGACCGGTTCAGTGGAGAGGGACCAGGGACCGGTTCAGACTGAAGGAGGCTGTTATCAGCATTTACTCAATGCTGATAACAGCAGAGAAAGGAAGAGATATAAATCAAAAAAGTTTCTTGGAAAGGCAGCTTGCCTGAGTGTTTTTGATTTCAAAAGAGCCCACAAATGAATAGTCCAAAGTTCAGAGAGTCAAGTCAGATTTTTTTAGTCAATCCACACTGAGAATTTCACAAGCAAAATCAGGTGTGAAAGACCAGGTCTATACTTGAAGGTTCAATTTAATTGATTTATTGCTAAAGGACTATGCACATGAATCTTCTCAATTAACACTCAGCACTTGATAAGAATTAGATAAGAGTCAACAGCAGTCAAGGGGGGTTGTAGGCTATGTAGTATGGTATTTAGAGATGTCCCCCTAGTTCCACCAATCCTCCTCCTATAGAACAACACTGCTGAGCAGGAGATCAAACAGTTGTTTCCAACAGAGTAACACAGGTCAGGACTGCCTCTTAAATCAGGCTATGTCTGAAATCAAGAGCATCTTTGCTTTGCTCTTCTATGTATATGTCACCATCTGATTTCACACGCTGTTCTGATGTGCCTGTGTTTGATTAGGTGATTACAAGTCTCAATTTTCCCAGGGCTGATATTTCCCAGATTCAATTGGAGCAGCTTCTTCCGAGTCTGAATCTGAGTCCTGGGCCATGGCAATAACAGCAAATAATTTTTGAGAACTTATCATTGTGCCTAGAGGATATATAAATCAATGTAATATGTAGCAATGTTATACTTTATATTTATAAAACATTCAAAGTGTCTACAATAAATGTACATGGATGATTAGCAGCTTGATCAGTAAATGTTGGGACCGTGTTTATTTTCACTAATTCCTACTTTTTTTTGATAAAATATTGTTCATTTTCTGTACAATTTGAACATTTCCTACAGAAGAAATTTATTTTCTTCTTATCAGATCTGAGCTAGAGATTTCTGGATGACCGCTTGAAGGGACCAAGGAATTCGTATTTTCAACCCAGATCTTAAAGCCCTAATTTTATCAGTTGGATCACTGTTAAACATTCCTATTAAGTCTATATGAATAAGCTTAATGTATAGCATTAGGCTACAAGCTGGGAGACTGCTATATCAACCAATTGGGAGTCATTATAGCCCAACCCTAGGAAAAAGGCAAACAGCAAGCCACTTCCGAATATGTTGCCAGGAAAACTACTGGCACTTCTTAGGAATCAAGACTAATTTGAAGACCCATATACACAAACTTTCTATAATTTGGCTTTACGCCTATACTTATGAACTTTTCTAGATACGAACCGGGTGTTCAAGGGTTTTTTTTGCCTCTTTTCACGAACCATTTTCCACTTATGAACCCATCCCCCCTCAGAAAAGGCAGGGAGAAGCCTCCTTGGGGGTCTCTCTAAGAATCTCCTGGGAGGAAACAAGGCCGGAAAAGGCAGGGAGAAGCCTCCATGGGGCCTCTCTAGGAATCTCCTGAGAGGAAACAGGTCTTCCACCCTCCCTGTGGTTTTCCCAATCACATTATTTGCTTTTACATTGATTCCTATGGGAAAAATTGCTTCTTCTTACGAACTTTTCTACTTAAGAACCCGGTCACAGAACGAATTAAGTTCGTAAGTAGAGGTACCACTGTATAGCTTTATTTGATTCTGTCTTTCTATTATATGGCAATCAAGCCATTATAAAATGTAAACCATGTTTTGTAAATAAATGCAAAAACTAGGAAAAACTATGTCTAAAAAGGATAAAATAAACTTTTGCAAAACATTCAATGGACTAGCTGCTCTTCTTGCTTACAAGTGAGAATGGTCTGAAGGTGACTGAATTGCTCTGGCAAACAAAAACAAAATCGGAGCCAAATGCAAATAACCCTGCCTTCTGCTGGAGAACATTAATTCCAGCCTTAATAGCCAAGCCAAGGTCCTTGTCAATTTCCGTCAGAAACTTCAGTACATATAATTATTCTAAATGCAACCTGTCATTAGTGAAAGTAGGGCATTTCATTTGGGATGCTAGAGCTAAGGTTCATTTGATATCCTGAATGCTATGATAAATTTATATGCTTTTAGAGAGAGATTATGCTAACAGCATTGCATTGCAGTTTATCTTGAAATATGTGACATCCATCTTGACTGATTACATGGCCAATACATTGATGGCACTTTAAGATGGTAAGATTCTGCAGGGCTGTCAGTTAACTGTTATCTCTTGGGTTCTCGATCTTGTTTTCCTATCACAGTTTAGGAGAGATTAAACTTTATATTATGAGCAGAATTGCACTTGAATAATATACAGTAGTCCCTCACCTATCGCTGGTGTTACGTTCCAGACCTGGCCGCGATAGGTGAAATCCGTGATGGGGAATTTATCGACTGATAGTACTTATTTAAGTATTTATATTGTAATTGTTTGGTAAGTTTTCATTGTTTTAAGTGTTTATAAACCCTTCCCACACAGTATTTATTTTAGATACAGTATTTAAATACAGTATTTACAATTTTAGATTATTATTTTTTTTGAAAAACCTGCCGATCGAGTTCGGCGGGCTGTTTAAATCTGCTGATCAACTTCCTCAGAAACCCGCGATGAAGTGAAGCCGCAGTAGGTGAAGCGCGGTATAGCGAGGGACTACTGTATTTGAATAAGCTTTTTAAAATGCTATGTTCTGATGTATGCCAAGGCACTGTACCAATAAAAGTATCTCCTTAGAATTTCTACAGACTATAAGGTGGCACTTAAGAATCTTATCCAGAGACAGTTCTTTCTTCTTGTTCTTTTCATTCTGGAGATTTGTATTTATTTTAATGTTTAATAATATCTATATCGAAATACGTAGATATATATTGGTACATAAAAGTTTGTGAACCTATTTGAATTTTCATTATATGCATAAATATTACATGATCTATTCTCCACACTAGTCCTAGACAGCATGCCCCGTAAGCTGCGCGCATGAGCACACGCGCACCCCAAAACACCCCCCGCGCACCCTTTTCCACGGGCACGCACTCCCCATCCCCCTGCCAGCCCGCGGGGGGGAGGGTCGGGGTGGTGCCGGCAGTAGAAGGAAAGGGAGCTGTGGCCGCCCCTGCCTCCCCACCATGCCTCCGGCCCCCTCATGCCCCTGGCCTCTCGGCGCTGCCCCCCGCCCGCCCGATCCGCCCCCTCTCCTCCTCTTCCACCAAAAAAAAAGTGCAGAGGCTGCCTGCTTGAGCCTCCTGTTGCTCCACCCTGCTTCGCCCTACCTGTCATCCTGGACCTCCATTGTGTTTTCGGGGGGGGGGAGCGGCAGGAAAGCCCTGTGCCGACCAGGAAAGCCGGCTTTCCGGGAAAGCAGTGCGCCTTTTAAACACGCTGCTTTCCTGCACCTCTTTCCTGGGGGGGGGGGGGTGTTTTAAACCCACAGTAACTGAATTTAAACATGCCTGGGATAAACATATATCGAGTTTAATTTGTTCCAGACCTGGGCTCGTAACTCGATCAACTCGTATCTCGAACAACTGTTCCCCATAGGAATCAATGGAAAAGCGATTAATGCGTGCAAGCCCAAAAATCAGAAACCGGCCGCCACCACCGAAGGAGGCTTGAGCCTCCCGATCCTCCCCGTCCCTTTGCCATGCATGTCATCCTGCATACCACCTTTGGGTTTTCGGCTGGGGGGGAGGGAGTTAGGAAGGTCCTCCTGCTCGCCTGTCATTCTGCATGCCTGTCAATCTTGTGTGCGCCGCAGAACGGGATGAGCCGACGATGCGCGCCCCACCTCCCCCACCCTGGCTGCGGGCCGTCCCCGCCGCTGCTCCGCTCGGTCGGCGGTCCCAGAGAGGCAGGAGCCGGGCGCTGGCCTGCTTTTTGTCCCCCGCCGCCGCCTGCAAGCGCTCTGCCAGGCGGCTCCCCACACTACGCACCTCCTTTGTCTCTGGGTCTGCGAGGGAGGGAGGGAAGCAGAGCAGGGCGGCAGGTGAGGCAACTGCCTCTCCACTCGCCAAGCAGCGGCGGGAAGGAGGAAGAGAGAAGCAGCTGCTTTCCTGCTTCCCTTCCTTCCTTCCCAACCGGCCTCTCGAGGGCAGTGGCGGCGGGTTCCTGGCCTCGGAGCTAGCAGGGGGGGCGGTGGCCGGGTCCGGCTCCCGCCGCTGATGCAGTTGCAAAGTGCTGCGCCCCCCTGACGGCGTCCGGCAGCTTCCGAAGCGGCGCTGGGCAAAAGAGGGCAGGTGGGCAACGGCGGAAGGCGAGAGGCGCTGGGCAGCAGCTTCCGAAGTGGCGCTGGGCAAAAGAGGGCAGGCGGGCCTCTTTCGCCCAGCACCGCTTCAGAAGCCGCTGCCCAGCGCCTCTCACCTTCCCCCGTTGCCCATCCGCCCTCTTTCGCCCAGCGCTGCTTCTGAAGCCGCCGGATGCCGTCAGGGGGGCGCGGCGCTTTGCAACTGCATCAGCGGCAGGAGCCGGACCGGGCCGCCACCCCCTTGCTAACTCCGAGGCTGGGAACCCGCTGCCGCTGCCTTCGAGAGGCCGGTTGGGAAGAAAGGAAGGAAAGCAGGAAAGCGGCTGCTTCTCTCTTCCTCCTTCCCCGCGCTGCTTGGCGAGCGGAGAGGCAGTCGCCTTGCCTGCCACCCTGCTCTGCTTCCCTCCCTCCCTCCGCAGACCCAGAGACAAAGGAGGCGCAGAGTGTGGGGAGCCACCTGGCAGAGTGCTCGTAGGCGGCAGCGGCAGCGGCGGGGGACAAAAAGCAGGCCAGCGCCTGGCTCTTGCCTCTCTGGGGCCGCCAACCGAGCGGAGCAGCGGTGTGGATGGCCCGCAGCCAGGGTGGGGAAGGCGGGGCACGCATCGCCAGCTCGTCCCGTTCTGCGGCGCACACAAGATTGACAGGCATGCAGAATGACAGGCCAACAGGAAGATCTTCCTAACTCCCTCCCCCCCAGCCGAAAACCCAAAGGCGGCCTGCCGCCACCCGCTTGAGCCAGGAGGCAGGCAGGGCAAAGTGCGTAGAGGGGAAGGATGCTCCGGTTTCCCGGGCGGGGGCGGTGAGCGCTCGGAGGGGACATAGCCCGCGTCTCGTATCTCGAATTTCAGCTCGAGAGTAGAACAGAAATGACATTACTTATGTAAACTAGAATTAGACCAAATGTCTTGCAAGCCAACATACCATTGCCTGGATCTTGTCAATTACAAGTTCCGTGCATTGTTCCATACCATTCAGGATATAAACATTCCTGTTCATATGCAGCCTTTGAATGCAACAATTGCATTTTTGTTTGTTATTCAGGTGATTTCTAGTTTAAAATGTATACTTGGATTTGTCAATACAGTCTGTCTGCTCTGGACTTCTGTCTCACGCTTTGTTGCGTCTTTGCCTATTTTGTACTGTTGTAGAAAGACTTCATGGATAAGTGGATTCTTAAAGTGAATTATGTAAACAATGAAGCTTTGACTTCATTTTATTTCTCCAGGCAGTATGTTTCACCATTTTATATCAAACTGCTGTTGTCCTACTTTTTAAAAGACTTTTTATATCTGAAACAAGTTATAGCTTCAGCGCCTCTACAACCAAAGGCATTCAGAAACTTCATTAGTAATCTTTTCAAGTTTAATGGGAAAGTGTCTGTAATAGTTGGAAGACTTATCTGAAGAGTTATGCTTCTGGAGTCTTTTGTTGTCTGTTCTCTTGCATAGAATATAAAATTCTACAGAAGGCCTAAGAATTGTCAATAGAAGAGACTGAAGGTTAGAAACTGTTCTTCATAATTTTATCAACTTGAGGTTGATAAGGAATAAAATATATTTTATATTTTTTCTGTCACTTTCTAATCTGAATTAGAAGAAGCTCAGTGAAGAAAGTTCCACAGTGAATTGATTGAAATACAAAGTTTTATAGCCAAGGGTTCAGCAGATCAGGTGGATAATTTATATTTTTTGCTGCTTCTTAACAGAAGGAATATTCCTAAAATCACATAGAAATGGAATTTCATTCAGCAACATGAATACACCAAAATATTTATTTGTGGTATTTAAATAAGTGTCCTATATAAAGTTGAATTATTGCTGATAAAATAGTGAATTTAGTATAGTTGGCACCATAAGGCATTGCACTTGCTCTTTCAGGACAGAATAACATCACATAATTCTAAATATTACAGGAATTCAATTTTAGTAATTTGTAAGTAGCATCTATAGGAATGTTGGGTTGCTACTTAAGAATGTTCAGTAACAAACAACTATCAAGGTGTAGGACTGTAAACAAAACTTATCCTACTTGAACAGATGTTATCAGTAAATACAGAATTTACAGAAACATATTGTTCAGTTGAATTTGGACCAGAATAGCCAAGAATTTTACTAATCTTCTTTTTACTTGTTGAAGTCCACATGTTCTAACCACCAGATGGCGCAAAATCATTCTTTTTTTTTTCCTCTTCCTTTGCTAACAGAGAAGCCACATACAGTATTTAAATATTTCTGACCTTATGTAGAGGTTAAATTCACTTTGATTTCTTTTATAACCTTTGATTTGTGGATGGCAATTATGATGGCCGGTTTTTCAGGGTGGTTCTGTCTGTGCCCTAACTGCAAAACCCTGACATGCTTGCCTGGAATGATTTCATAGCTTCTGAAACCAAATGATTAGGATTTTTGCTGCTTTCATCTTGATAGCTATTAAATAAAATATTAGTTACTATGAAGTAAAATTTAAATGGATAAAAATATTGCGGAAACTTTAAGCAGTTTGAATTAAAAATATATGTGTAATTTTTTTTTACTGTTAGAAATACACAAGAACTCATGAATACTATCCAAATGTTGGAAACAAATATTTTCTCACCAATTTTGTAATTGGGAAACTATGATTATTCTCTCTTGACATTGCTGGTTTTTTTTAACGTGCAACATATCTGTAGAAGTCTTTGCCTGTAATATGAGGTTTGTAGATTAAGGATTTGAGGTGTCCCAGGAAGAATGTATTGAATGGGCCAATTCAGGTAAATGAAAATTCAGGTAAATGAAAATTTTTATAGGGATTTTTCAGTTCTGGAAATGATCCTGTGGATTTTGTATATTATTTTGAATTTCAGTTTTCCAGTTGGGATAATTCCCACAAATTAGGTTTCTACTTTCCAGTTATTAGTCTCTCTGTAAGGGAATTTAGAAAGACTTAAAGTTCGTAAAGGATAGATTTATATCACGAGTTACTTTTTTCATATTTTTCACTTTCCTAGAACTGAACTGGTTTTTCCTTCCTTAATGGTTATTTTATTCTATTTATTTGATTTTGATGCTGCCCAACTCAAACTTTTTCCAATGTTTACATTCGTTTGCAAGAACTCACCATTTCATACTGTTGCCTGGCCCATTTGCCTGAAAACGTCTAAATCAGGCAATTTCTTCTAACGTGTAGCTTTAAGTTTTATTCTTGATGTTTTAATACACTGGTTCTAGTGTTCTATTCTGCTTTTTGTGTGACAATTCTTCAGATATGTGAAGACTTTGTTTATTTATACATCAAATATATGTAGCCAACCTCCCCACCTCCCAGGGGAGATGACTGTTATTAGGTCTGCCAGCCTTTCTGTATTGATAAATATATAAAGAGCTTTTAAATGTTCCTCATATCCTTTGGTTTTCAGACTTTTCTAAACTAACTCCATGTGACACCATGATTTTGAACTATTTGCCTTGAGGTAGACATAAAAGATATCCTCAGTGGTGGTGATCAGGACACAATAATCTTATTAATGTAACACAAGAAATACAGCATATGTCTTTCTAACAGTTATATTTCGTTTAGATTCATGTGCAATGTGCAGTCAAAGACACCTATATTTTCTCTCACATGTCATATGGCCAAGCCAGGCCTCTGACATCCTGTATTTATCTCTTACCACTTTTCTTAGATGTAAAACTTTACATTTGTCCCTGATAGATTGTCTCCTACTCATTTCATCCCACTGCTCAAATCTGTCTAGACATTTTCTTCTTCATTTAGACTGTTAGTCATTTCTCTTAGCTTTTGTATCACATGCAAACTTTATAAGTGTGCTCTCATCTTCCAAGCACATGTCACTGATAATACTGAATAGCATAGGAGCACCATTTAAACTGTGGATGATCTGATGAAGTTATAAGAAAATTAACATTCAGTACACAAAATAAAACATTTTAAAACTAACGGGCATTTGTCTGAGGTCAGAAATGTGGTTAATCTGTGAGTCCAGAAGCGACGCAAAAGTTATACTGCTATTAACATAAGAAAAAGGTTTCACGCATATACTGTATATTATTTTTTTAAAAACAGAATTGTTTAGAAAAATGTTTTCAAATGCTTTCTATATTTTACTATTCATGCTAGTAGCTTATCTATTGTCTGTTTGTTATCTATCTTTCTATCGCACGCACACACATACACATGTGTGTGTGTGATAGAAGGTGTTGTGATTCAGCATGAGGCTCCTCAGGGACCGGCTGGATCTCTGCCAGATCCATGCCCAGAGGAGGAGGACAGTGAACAGGAGGGGGAGGACCAGGCAGACGGGGGAGAGGAACGTCAGGAAGAGGAGGGAGAGCAGCCTGAGACCCCAGGGGGGGCTCTCCCCAGCTAGTAGCCTGGATTCATTGGATGAAGACGCACAGGCTATAATAGACATGAGGCAACGACGAGCAGCTCAAAGACGGGGCCAATTAGAAAGGTATTTCCATCCCTGAATTGGCAACAGCTGGGTTTGGGTGTGGTTCTCCTCAGCAGTGTTGAAAAGGCAGGCCCACCCTTACAGTCTTGTGGAGAGTTATCAATTGGGAGTCCTGTGACCTTGCTTCGATTCTTGGCGTCTCTGATCTTGGCTTGTGGCCTAGAAGTCTGGAAAACTTGGGGGAGGCGTGGGTTTTATTATCTCCAGCGTTGTTTTTGCCAGCAAGAATCCTGTTTTATTGCCTGGCCTTCATGAAACCTCTGTGAAGCTTCATAGTGTTCCTGTCTGTAAGAACAGTTTTTGTTACCTGTGTTTGCTTTGAATTATATAAACTGCCTTTGCTTTTTACCAGTGTGTCTGGCTACTCTTTTTGGTTGGTGTTGGCGTCTGGGGGGACCCAGACAGAACAGAAAGATAGATAGGAGTGTGTGTGTGTGTGTGTGTGTGTGTGTGTGTGTAACTATGCTCCCTCCCACATTGGTATACCAAAGTGATTTGGCAGAAAAAAAAAACATATAACTCTTCCCTGGTACAAGCTGAAAGGAGGAGAACCTGTGGTCTAAAGGTTAAAGCTACTGCCTTACAGGCAGACTCCCCAGGTTCAAATCCTGGTAAGGGTATGGCTAGCTGATGAGAGCAATAAAATAGCTTGAAATAGATCTATACTAGTCTCCTTTCCTTTTCATTATCAGCAAAAATATGTTGCATACATACACACACACATACATACACTCACACATGCTTGGTGAGGCTTCAAAGTGGCTGTTTTACAGCTCCAAGAAGCAAATTTAGAATAGTTGTTTTACTCAAAATGTAAATACCTTGTCAAAATAATTTCCTAAGCCTACTATATCTATAATAGTGATAGTAAGGCTTCTTTCATTGTCTTTAATAACATTGTATAAAAAACTTTTTCGTCAATAAAAGATTATAAGCAGAATTTATGTTTTCAGAATAGTAAAAACTATTATTAATAAATACAAGAAATTTTTAAGTAGAAGTTTATTTTCTGAGTAAATTTTCTACAGCACTACTAAAAAAGGCTCTCTCTGCTGATGTAATTTGTAATTGACCCCCTCAGAGAGGGTCCGCAACTTGGGCATCCTCCTCGATCCACAGCTCACATTAGAGAACCATCTTTCAGCTGTGGCGAGGGGGGCGTTTGCCCAGGTTCACCTGGTGCACCAGTTGCGTCCCTATTTGGACTGGGACTCACTACTCACAGTCACTCATGCCCTCATCACCTCGAGGTTCGACTACTGTAATGCTCTCTACATGGGGCTACCTTTGAAAAGTGTTCGGAAACTTCAGATCGTGCAGAATGCAGCTGCGAGAGCAGTCGTGGGCTTTCCTAGGTATGCCCATGTTACACCAACACTCCTCAGTCTGCATTGGTTGCCGATCAATTTCCGGTCACAATTCAAAGTGTTGGTTATGACCTTTAAAGCCCTTCATGGCATCGGACCAGAATATCTCCGAGACCGCCTTCTGCCGCACGAATCCCAGCGACCGATTAGGTCTCACAGAGTGAGCCTTCTCCGGGTCCCGTCAACTAAATAATGTTGGTTGGCGGGCCCCAGGGGAAGAGACTTCTCCCAGAGATTAGGACTGCTCCCCTGGAACCAGCTCCCCCCAGAGATTAGGACTGCCCCTACCCTCCTCACCTTTCACAAACTCCTTAAAACCCACCTTTTGTTGTCAGGCATGGGGGAACTGAGATATCTCCCCCGGGCCTATACAATTTATGTATGGTATGCTTGTGTGTATGTCTGTTTAATAATGGTTTTTTTAAATATTTTAAATGGTAAATTATTAGATTTGTTATAAACTGTTTTTATTGTGTTGTGAGCCGCCCCGAGTCTACAGAAAGGGGCGACATACAAATCTAATAAATAATAAATAATAATAATAATAATCAAGCCATGAAATATTTTAAATCAACCAAAGTCAAATAGTATCTAAAGATTGACATGGAATAGATTGGTACAGTTTTAAGTATTAGAAGGTTATCTGCTTTAATCTATAGGGTCTTCTACATCCAAACAGCTAGCCATTTATTTAGTGTCTCTGGAATCAATTATACCATTCTAAAAAGAAAGAAGTAAAAAGTGGAAATGAGACCAAAATGAGGCCATTTTTATTCACTGTTCATTTGACAAATAATAGAAACAATATCTTTTCTTTACCACTTTTGCTTGACAGAATAAACCTTTTCAATATTTTCTTCATGTCAAAAGAGCTCTTTAAATGATTGATATTCTTAACCTTTTTTTAAAAAAAATTAAATATATTGTGTTTCATTTATAAACATTTAACTTTTTTCAGGATATCTGGTATATTGCTAATAATCCCTGTACTCAAACTAATTTGTAAATGTTCTGTACTGTAGCAGTCTAATTAAAATGACATAAGATTCATCTTTCTCTTCTTGTTATTTCAAGAATTACTCATCTTTGATTTAAAAATTGTACTTGCAGACATACCCACGCTTTGTGCACAAATAGATTAAATGAGCCTGAGATTTCTGTATGAGTAAGATAATGGTGCTAATTTCAGCATTTGCATATACAACACACTTGCATCAATTAAGCTCCTCTCATAAATGTTTTTGGGACCATAATTCTATTCTTCTTCACTGATCTTTTATTTCTTCAGTTCACTATGATTGACATGAACCATAATTTTGTTTGTCTGAGAAACATGGACATGCTGATTTTGAGAGTCTATGAGATTTTGCTTGAATATTGCATTATATGAGAATTTTTAAAAAATCGGGATATGGAGATTATGAAAATGGACAGGATGACTACATTGCTCAGAGGATGAATGGATTGCCAAGTATTATTTTTTTTAATACTCGTCTTAGCCTTCTGGTTCAGATATTCTTCAGACTAGATTTGCAGTATAAAATATGCATACAACTTGAAATCTTATAACATTGGGATCTCATTCCTTACCTCCTTACATCAGAGGTGGATTCCTACCAGTTAGTAAACAGGTGATGATGTCACGCAAACAGTTCTGTCAGTGCTGATCTGTGGGTGCCGCTATCTTGTTTTTGGCTTCTGCACATGTGTGCCCATGCCACATGGCCAAGCGGCACGCAATGCACACATAGCCACACAGCACAGAAGGAAGCAAACAGCTGACTGGAGAACTTTGGGAGTTGAAGTCCACAAGTCTTAAATTTGCTAGGTTGGAGACCCCTGATCTAAACTGTTAGGGGCCAGCTTTCAACTTTTATATAACTTATATAATATTTTATATAATTTTGACCTATACATATATTATATGATCTTTAATTATCAAAACAAATTGTTTTCATAAATATTTTAAAAATTGTAATTGCTCATCAGCTAGATAAAGGATATACAGTAGACCAAACAAAAAAGGTTACCATAGTAAAACAGCAACCTTAGCAACTTTAAGAAAGTAAAACAGGTACAACCATTAGTAATTATTGCTCATAGCAGGGCTTAATCTATACACAATATAACACAACTTGGCCATATTTATTTGTGTATTAATTATTACAATTATTTATATGTTGCCAAACTGATCGATTCTACATTATGTTAAAAATGTACAATCAACATGCAAGAACCTCAACACTAAATAGTTTATAGAAGGATGGAAATTTGAAGCTGGTGAAATGAACTGAAGCACCAATTGTGAGCTTTGAAATACATATAAGTATACATATTGGCTATCTATGTAACAATTAATTTCATAATGAAAATGATCAATATAGCAACATAAATACAGATATATAAATGCTTGAATAAAATGATCATCAGAGATGTTGTGAAATTCAGAATTTTATGTAAACAAGCTACTGGATTTAACTCTAAAGAAAGAAAACATGTAAATGTCAGCAGATTCTTATTAAAAATAGCAGGCTATACTGTCCCAGAAACATCGGCTTCATTTATCATTTCCAATTTTAAAAAACCCTGCACTGTATACATAAGGATAATATTTATATTGTATATGAAACTGTTAGTGCTTCTGCCACAGTTGATAAAAAAAAGAATGTAGTCAGGTTTTTACTGTTGAATATGGGAATGGGAACATTGCCAAGGAAAAATCCCACTGTGTGAAAGGAAAATGATTTGTTTACAGTTGTTAGACATTCATGGTAATAAATATCTAGAAGCAAAGATACAACATGTGTTGTGAAAAAACAGACTTCTTGCTCTGATAGCAGAAAAAGCAGAGGATGATAAATTTAACCAATAAGGATGATAAAAGTAGCCTTTTTCCAAATGCTACAATATTCTGTTCCTCTGACATTTGACTCAGTCCACAATATGTTATTTATTTAACTGAAGACTTTTTTTTGTAATAATTCCTGCAAGAGAAAAAATAAAATAGAGTGGGGATCACTAGTTGTCAGAAGCTCCTTGCTTCTTACTTTAAATTAAACAACAAAATAATTTTACTTGACATTTACTAACATAAACCTGAATCCCTAATAAATTCTGCAGAGTGCTGACAGGTTGAATTGCAAGCATAAAGGGGTGGGGGACTTTGCCCTTCTCTCCATTGCTACTGTTGGATTATTTATGAAAGAGACAAAGGAAATAGTCTGGGATCCGCAAATCATCCTTTTATAACCGCTTTCTCCTATCTAGCATGTGATGGAAGGTTTTGATTTCATGAACAGCGCATTAAGGAAGCCAAATTTTCCTCTGTCAGTTTGAATATGATGGAAGAGTTTGTTCTCTCTATTATTTGGAACAACTATGAGGTACATTGCAGGTTATCTCTTTTATTCTGCAGGTGAAAGAAGTATGTATGAATAATCAGTAGCTGAACTGTTTTCAGCTTGCAGAGGAAGAGGGAGTTTTGGAGTTCTTGCTATTATTTTATTTAGGAAGAAAGGGATTTCTAAGAATTATCCCCCTAGATGTTCTAGTGATGAAATAAATTATCCCCCTAGATCATAGCTGTCAAACTTGCGGCCCGTAATATTGGCTATGCCCACACCCAGTTTAGCAATGGGGTAAAAGGTCATGATATGTCACGTGACAACACCGTGCTGATTTGAGTTTGACACTACTGCGTTAGATGTTCTAGTGATGAAATAAATAGAAACCTAGAAACATAAATAGCTGTTATATATACAAACATATATAATAAGCAGTGCATTCCAATGGCTTTATCTGGTTACTTAAAACATTTCTGTATCATCCATCTGTCTCTGCATCTTCAGCCAGTATATAAAGGATTTCTCCTTGTGCATTACAGTTGCTTATATGTAGTGTTCCTGTTGTAACTGAAATGTATACAAGAGATTAGGCTATAGCTCCGTATAGCGCTAGTACAGGCAGTCCTCAACTTACAATCAGAACAGAGCAAGTCCATCATAGCCATTACTTGTAATGGTCACAAAGCAGGTCACCCACACGACTCACCTGACATTACAACCTTGTTTGTGACATTTGTCAAGCAAACACCATGGTCATTAAGCAAAGCCACTGTTTGCTATGGGGTGTTTTTACTAAAACTGGAAGCAAACATTTTTTGACAAAAGTGTTGTAAATCATGATCATGTCACCATGGATGCTGCCACAAATAGCTGTAAAGGTAGGTGGTCAAGTGCCCAAAATGAGGTCACTTAACCATGGGGGAGTGGGCTGGCCATTGGAACCGGGTATAAATACTTTTGGTGGGGGGTTCCATATTAACCTCAAATGGTTTCTAAGCAGCCAGTCATAGGTCAATGTCTATCTGTATGTTTAGAAGCCTGTGGAAAAGAGAATAAAGCTGCTATGGGCTAGATAGGTTCAATGAAAATAGGACTGAAAGGCTTGATTGATTAAGACAGGAAAGGGAAAGGCATAGTAAAAGTGGAAGAACAACAAATTGCCCAAGTTACTATACAATCAACTTCTCCGTCCAGTAATTTGGCAACTGTCGCTTTAAAAGCTAAATCCTATTTTGCAACTAAGTTTGCAGTTATTTTAACTTCTGTGGTTCTCTTAATCATGACAATAAGATTTTGTTGCTATGAATATAATTATCTCATGTTCCCACTTTTTTTGTGGTCTGCCTGTTGTTTAGATTATTCTTTCATGGTCTTACAAACAGACATTTCGAAGTAGGTACATTAACAAGGACTAAAGAGTAATCCAGGCTGAGTTGAATGTTTACCCTGAACAATGAATTGAAAGAGAGCACTGAAAGTAAATAGGGAGAATCACTTGAGATGGAAAACAAAGACTAATCTAATATCTAAAGAATCGCCCACAAGCAAGAAAATTGGGCTCCCTATCTTTCCAGCAAGTACTGTTGAGCAACATACTGCTTCTAGTAAAAGGAGTGACATGTGTATAATGGAAAATACAGATAACTGTCTGTAGAGCCAGTAGATGTACCTGCCTGATAGTACACTATTTATAAAGAAGTATTTTATGAGCAAGATAATAGAATCTATTTCCCCACCTCACGCCATAATGATACATGTTAAGTTAAAAGAGTGTACCATCTGCAGAAATTCAATTTCCATTTGAAGAGCCTCACAGGCATTTTCCATTTCATCTTCTTTATAATTCTCCAACTGCTTTTTAAGCCTGTGACAGTATTAAGAGAAAAAAAATCATACCATGTGATCTGGTGACGTAATCAGCTTCCTCTTAACTGCAAACCTAATCCTCATTTAACCTTGATTATTTTAGCAGGAATTTACAAAGCTTCTAATAATTTGGTGGGTCATGCCTTAACACGCAGTTTTAAATTGCAATTCAAAATTGGTTATGAGGTAACAACTATATTCAACAACCTAGAAATCACAATGCAGTATCAGCCAAAGATTAGCAATATGTAGAAATTAAAATAATTTGGGGGCAATGAGGTTTATGTCTAAACTTGCATTACAGATCTTTGTATAATTTATCTCTGGCTGGATTTCTCAAGCCTTGGAAGATGGTTGTTTATCCCTTTTAGTTAGTTTAGTTTAACCACAGATTAGATGCTTGTTCTTGCGGCCAGCTACATTTTTATATCTATTATCTCTTATTTCATTTATAAACTATCCAAAGTTGTTGGGGAGTCAAGTTATGTCAATATTTAAATAAGTATATAAATCTACCATATAACCATATGAGAACAATGAGGGGGAAAAATCTTTCACAGGCTCATCCTTGGCTTCAGAATATTTTGCCAGACTATAAACTTCCTGGTTTTCTGTTTTCATTCAGCCACAAGACAAAACTATTGCTTTAGGGTGGTGACTGGGTAGCTGGTTAGGCAGCTTAAGCATTTTGATGGTACTTTGTTTGCTTGATTCATTAAGCACAGCATCATCTGATGATGACTCGCAGCTTCCTGTTGGCTTCCCCATTGACTTTGCTTGTTGGAAGCCAGCTATGAAGGTTGCAAATGACAGTCATGTGACTCTAGGAGGCTGTAGCTGTTATCAAGCTGTCCTTTGCATTCCAGTTGCAAAGTGCTTTAAATCTTGGTCATGTGACTGTGCGATGCTGCGATGGCTGTAACTTCAAGGGCTGTCTGTAAATCTCATTTTTCAGTACTGTTGCAACTTTAAATGTTTGCTGAATGAGCAGCCGTGAGTGAGGATTACCTGTACAGCTTTTTGCATTATTTGGTGCAACATATGCAAGTGTGGGATAATGAGGGTTTTGTACTAAAAGCTGGGAAGCCCAAAATCTATTTCCTCATTATAGAAACATAGAAACATAGAAGTCTGACGGCAGAAAAAGACCCCATGGTCCATCTAGTCTGCCCTTATACTATTTTCTGTATTTTATCTTAGGATGGATATATGTTTATCCCAGGCATGTTTAAATTCAGTTACTGTGGATTTATCTACCACGTCTGCTGGAAGTTTGTTCCAAGGATCTACTACTCTTTCAGTAAAATAATATTTTCTCATGTTGCTTTTGATCTTTCCCCCAACTAACCTCAGATTGTGTCCCCTTGTTCTTGTGTTCACTTTCCTATTAAAAACACTTCCCTCCTGGACCTTATTTAACCCTTTAATATATTTAAATGTTTCGATCATGTCCCCCCTTTTCCTTCTGTCCTCCAGACTATACAGATTGAGTTCATTAAGTCTTTCCTGATACGTTTTATACTTAAGACCTTCCACCATTCTTGTAGCCCGTCTTTGGACCCGTTCAATTTTGTCAATATCTTTTTGTAGGTGAGGTCTCCAGAACTGAACACAGTATTCCAAATGTGGTCTCACCAGCATTCTATATAGCGGGATCATAATCTCCCTCTTCCTGCTTGTTATACCTCTAGCTATGCAGCCAAGCATCCTACTTGCTTTCCCTACCGCCTGACTGCACTGTTCACCCATTTTGAGACTGTCAGAAATCACTACGCCTATATTATACATATAACTTTACTTACCCTAATAACTTCAAGAGTCATTCTCTTTCTCAGTGCAATGATGAGATAAAAGTAGGATGTGAGAGCACTATTTACACTGTCTTAAGCTCTTGAATTAAAGGGATGGATAGAAATCTAATAAATATATTAGATACAGTGAAAATGTGCATGATTTTAGAAAATTCTTCCTCCAAGATAAAAATTTAAGTATAGCAAAAAAAAAAAAAGAAAAAAAAAAACCACCACCCCAGCTCCAACCCTGCAAGAAAATACAGAAATGTAGGCAATGGGTTTTACCTAAGCAAAACAAGGCAACAAGCGTAACATTTTAATTGAGATTATTGAGTTCACATACCAAAAAATAGCAATTGTTTTGAACAGTATTTTCAAAACAAACTTTTAAAGATATAGTTTTATGCTTCTTCCATACTTGCTGATGGAGTCTTAGTTCAGGTGACACCATGAATATATGTCATAACATGTTCTCAATCACATGACAAGTTATTGGTAGTAGCAGGCAAAATGTTATCAGGTTACATAAAATTCAAAAAAAAAATCATTACTGAGTAGACAATTCAATTTTATAAAGAAAACTGATATAGCACAGTTTATGTTGAGCATCAGAAATGTTTCTCAGGCTAATTCAGGTTACATAAGGGATATGTATGAAATAAATTTTCAAAAAATTAAATATATAACACATGGATATATTATTACATGAAATGTTTTATTAGCATAGAGATTGCTTTAAAATTTAATTGAATGAGTGATACTAATTCTATCAGTGACAAGTTAATACATAATCTTATCATAAATAGGCCAAATTTTAGTAGTGCCATAAGTTTTTTAAAAACCTTCTGAAATATGAGAATTACGGTATATTAAATTTATTCTGGCTTTCTTTTTGCAGTCTCTGAACTTGTCTTAGAATTTAGATCTGTAGGATAGAAGGCAATTAAAGAAAAGCAACAGAAAACTGAATAGACCTGAGAAAACTATTTATAGCATGTCTTCCACAAGAAATTTTTTAAAATCTAAAAACCAGGAATCCACATGCAGCATACTGCCCATTTTACTTGCTTAAGTAGATACTTGCTGGACCAAGAAAAGGCTATTTCAGATCATTTAATGGCCCGTAGTATATGCAGCCATAAACTTATACTGCACTCCTTTTCATACCTGTCAAGAGACTGCAGAATGAAAGTTAACTATAAAATTGTATCAAATCCATTCATGATAAGAGAGGAACAATTTCTGGGGTCATTGTGGTGATTTTGAGAGTGGTGAGTGAGCTTATATTAGTGAGTGTTATATTCTGGGGACAGGATATTGGTTAGAACAAGAGATGTGGGCTGAGATTTTATAGATACAGTGATATTAGACACTGGTAAGGTTCACAAGGTTTCTGTATAGAGACTGGTACATAATTGCATGAATGCTGCTTCCACGCATAAAGATTCTGTTGGGCATAGTGGTAGCATGCAGTTCTGAATTAGACAGCTATTTTAGTGAAACATTAATTCAAATCCTAGCTTCCCTGTTAGTATTCCTTTATCCAGTATACATATTTTTTAAAGCCACTCTATACCCTACTGGCAATTGTGAGAAAAAGGATCAAGCAGCTATGAGAGAGCCTTCAGTAATGTACTCACTAATAAATGAGGGCTGGAGTATACTTATCCACTTTCTAAGATTACTGTCAAACCCCTAATCATAGCACACCAAGGAAGTTAGATTCACAGTCCTATTAATGAAGCTTAATGTCAGAAAAAAAGCATTTAGGTCCTGGAAACTAGATAAGTATGTTCCAGCTTTCATTTATTATTATAACACTCCATGATCATCTTTTTCCCTAACTACGGATCTACTATTATGTTTTGCAGTGATGTTGTCTCACCACACCCATGTAAATACTATGCACATTTGTTGGCTTTAAGGATTCATGTAGACAATCATAGATAGATCACTTTTAGTAAAACTGGTACAGGAGCATGGTGGCTCACAAGGTTAGGATGCTGAGCTGATGATTGGCAGGCTTGTGTTCAAGAACCGGTTGCTGTTGTAGGACAGAGTGAACTCCCATCACATGTTCTAGCTCCTGCTGACCTAGCAGGTTGAAAGCGGACAACTGACAGTAGACAGACAGGTATTATTTTAAGTGGGCAATTTAATGGGGTTATGAAAGGAGCCTGCAACAGGGTGTCCTCCAGACGATGATGATGGTGTCATCATTTCAGCTTTTCAACCCAGAAGTGCTTTGGCACTCAATTGTAGTAATAGTAAAAATGATTTTAGAAAAATTATTCTATACTGCTTTATTTTACTTAAAACTAAACAAATATTCCCCAATAACAAAGTCTCCAAACATAAACATTAAGTAAAGGCAAGTTTTTTAAATCAGAAGAAATGACTCCTGCCTAAGATCTGATTACAATCCTTTATACTACTGCAGTTTATTCTGCAATAAATTTCCAAATTTCGGGGATATATTTTTTCATTGCTGAAAAACTTTATAGAATTATCAAATCTTTCCCACCAAATTCATAATCGCTAAAAATGTACATATGTATTACGCATTCATTGTGTGCCTGGATGTCTAAGTAATTGAAGCAGTACTGATATCACAGGTAACCAAAATGCACAAGATGCAGCTAAAATATGCAGTAAAATGGGTAAGGAGTAGGGGAAAACTGATTCAATCAATTTAAAAAGTATATTTTTGCAGGGATCAAATCATCAGTGTTGGAGATCTGCAAGAATATGCCTTGCTGTGTTACATATCTGCAATCAGGAGGTATGATTTAACTTCATTGCATAGGGATGATTTATGATCCCCTCTAGCAGGGAGGCTACAATCTGTAGTTTTATCAGAAAGCAAAGATTGGATCAAAACAAAAGTCAGAATATTAATTCCTCCCTAATGTCTATTTAGATTGCAACTCACTTGCTCAAAGTCAGTACAAGATTAAACATTATTATTATTATTATTATTATTATTATTATTATTATTATTTATTAGATTTGTATGCTGCCACTCTCCGCAGACTCGAGGCCCATTATTGTGTTGGAACTATAAATCTAGCTAATGCTGGTCATCAGTACTAGTTTCCTCTAAAGACCAACTTAATATAATTTGCAATCAGTCCCCTCCAGAGCAATCACTGCAATATTTTTCTAGATTACCATAGTCACTATCCTTTCCTGATCAGTTGCTATAAGACCCAACAGCTGATTGAGCAGTTTTATAACAGGATACATTTCCATTATTGCTTCAGCAGGTCTTAGCAATACATACCAGATTTGCATATTTATCACATCAGATACATTCTTACTAGGTACAAACCTGAAATTTACAACAGGCAATTAAAGACAAGATAACTTGCTATGTATCAGTTCATCTACATGTGACCAGAGTAGAGGCAACTGGCTTAAAGAAGGAAAAGTGTAGCTCACCTTTTTTCCTGTAATGATCTAACATACCTTGCTTTTAAGTCAAGTTCATTTCAGAAAGGACTCCTAAGATACATCACAACTTGATCTCCACTGACTCTCTGTCCCCAACCATGGAAATTAATTGTAGTCAGAATTGGTCATAACATTGGTAGAATGACAGTCTGAATTTGAATCACTGTTCCTCAAAACAAATTGCCCCCCAGAGGCGGAGTAAAGACGCTGAGACATATATTGTGGATTAAGGGTCATTTATTAATTATCATAAATTTAAATGACTTTAAATAAATTTAAATACGTAACTTTGAATATTTAATTCAAAACAGACTAAGGACCTGCAGAGCCAAACTAACGGGGCGGAAATTCCTACTATAACATTCCTTGGCAACATTGGGCAAGAACTCCTTGCTGAACCAGGTGGAGGTACCACCTTCACCTGGATCAAACCACGCCCCTTCGTCGTGTGGGAGGAATTCACCCTCCAATCCCCAGGGGAGATTGGATCCGGTGATTCCCATGGACATCCACTCTCCAATCCCCGACGTTGCTCAAACCTCTAGTTCCTGGAGAGAGGCGGTCCATCACCCTTAAAGGATGCCCAAAGGAGCATACGCAGTTGCTTCTAATTGCCCATTTCCGCCCCCAACCTGCCAAACCCCAGTGACCACAGGGAGGCCTATTTAAACAACTAAAAGCGCCGCACTCCCTAACCAATCCAGTCCGCACCGTCAGTGTGGAATAGGCGAAAAAACAGCCGCCTCTAAAGGGGAGGCCGCAAAAAATTCCTATTCGGCCCCAAAGGCGACCTCCTTAGGACACACTGTTGATAGCGGAGGGTGGGCGGGTGTTCGCTGGCAAAGCGGCAATGGAGGTCCCTTCCGGATCGCCCTTTAAATAGGGCGATCTGGGACCTGGCAGAGCAAGCCGGCAGCGCGCTCTCATTGGCGCGCTGCCAGAAGCCAAACTTCCGGGTTCCAAATGAACCCGGAAGTGCTCAGCTCTGAAAAGAGCTAGCTCAGCGTCGCCCCCGCCCCGTAGGCAATTTCAGCCGGCGGCTTTAAAACCGACGGCTGGGCATTTGCCCCCCAGAGGCGGAGTAAAGACGCTGAGACATATATTGTGGATTAAGGGTTATTTATTAATTATCATAAATTTAAATGACTTTAAATAAATTTAAATACGTAACTTTGAATATTTAATTCAAAACAGACTAAGGACCTGCAGAGCCAAACTAACGGGGCGGAAATTCCTACCATAACATTCCTTGGCAACATTGGGCAAGAACTCCTTGCTGAACCAGGTGGAGGTACCACCTTCACCTGGATCAAACCACGCCCCTTCGTCATATGGGAGGAATTCACTCTCCAATCCCCGGGGGAGATTGGATACGGTGATTCCCATGGACATCCTCTCTCCAATCCCCGACGTTGCTCAAACCTCTAGTTCCTGGAGAGAGGCGGTCCATCACCCTTAAAGGATGCCCGAAAGGAGCATGCGCAGTTGCTTCTAATTGCCCATTTCCGCCCCCAACCTGCCACGGAAGGGGGGGGTCAAATTTCAATTTTGCTCCCCCGACCCCCACCCAGCCTCTTAAACTAGTTCCTGGAGGCACCTCTGCAGGTCCGACAGGAAAATGGCATTCCCCTCATCTGAGAGGTGAACGCCGTCGGCCCGGTAGAGCCAAGGGGTTCCAAATTTTATCAGGGGATGCTTCACTACACACACCACCAACTCCCCCACCACCCTTCCAATGGCCTGGTTGACCCTTAACCTGGCCTTGTTCACAGCTTTAGGCGAGATAGCATTCTGCCAGACCAGTCTGGGGAGAATCTCAGACCACACTATGCGTGTGCCTGGATATGCGGTGGTGATGGCCTGCAGATCTTCGCGAGCCTGGATGCTCACTGCCAAGCCACTCAAAACACCGAGGTCATTGCCCCCGAGGTGGATCACCAGCAACTCGGGGGCTCTCCCGGACCGACACTGCTCAAAAAACAGGGGGCAGAGCCCCTCCCAGCGCATTCCCCTGCGGCCCATCCAGACGACGTCCATCCTGGCGCCCAGGGAAAGCTGCGATCCGACAGAAGACCTCGCAGCAAAACAGCCGGCCCAAAACACGAAACTGTGGCCCAAGAGCCAAACCACGGGCCGGAAAACAGCAACGGCTGAAACAACAAACCAAACAATTAAAACAGCCAATACCCGGGTCCCTATCGGGGAAGCCTAACATATGAACGGAAGGCCGCAGACCTCCAACGGCAGATGGCCATAATGTGGTGATCCGCTAAACCAGCAGTGGCGGCCGCGGTAGCAGCGCCTATCCGAAACGAATGTGTGCCGAACCTGGAGGGGTCAGCACCAACTTGTTCAAGGGCCCGGGTTGTAACGACCCAGAATTAGTATTTAGTCAAGGGAGCCCCTTCTAACATTCTCCTAACCTGGAAATCACTACACGTGTCGGGAAACCCTTGAGCCTTGGCGATGAACGCTAGACCCGCCAACTTACCCTTAATGGTTTTGACAGTCAGACCACGCTGGTGTAACAGCACACAGTGCTCCAACAACTGGTCGACTGGTATGGGCCAAGCCTGCCTGTAACCCTTGCTAGCCCTGAACTCCGAAAATTCCTTACCTGCCCTGCGGTACGCAGCCCGGGTGCTTGGAGCTATTGACAGCCCAATGGCCCAATCTGCCTCCTGCCTCCCTGGTTCTGCAGCCCCGCCAGGCTCCCTAAGTGTCCTGGCATCTGGTCTGGTGTGCTCCGTGCCCTGGGCGCCAATGCCCGGAACCTGGCCAGCTGTCCAAGGGAGAAAGCGTCAGCCGCACCATTCTCCAATCCAGGCACATGGCGTGCCATAAACAATGCATTTAGAGTCAAAGCTCTACTGATGAAAAAACGCACCAGGTGCATTACCCTTTCGTTTTTTGAGGACAACGAATTCACCACGTGGACCGCCGCCAAGTTGTCACACCAGAAATGAACCACCCGGTTGGCGAGCTGACCTCCCCAGAGTTCCACCGCTACCACTAAAGGAAAAATTCTAGGAATGTGAGATCCCTACAAATTCCTGCTGCCGCCCATTTGGCTGGCCACGGTGAATGGCGCCACCTTCCTCCTAGCATCACCCCAAAGCCAAGGGAACCCAAGGCATTGGAGTGCAATGGCAAGTCTGCTTGGAGAAGCAAATCTTGCCACCAGAAGGAAATCCCGTTAAATCGAGCCAGGAATGTCTGCCATACCCGCAAGTCTTCTCTGGCCCCTGCATTGAGCCGCACACGATGATGGGGCGAGCTTAATCCCTGCATGGAGGAATACAGTCTGCGTAAAAACGCCCTACCGGGAGCAATTACCCGGCATGCGAAGTTAAGCAGCCCTGTGAGCTCCTGAAGCTGTTTGAGGGTTACTTTTTTACGAGGTGAATAGGCCGATATTCCCCTAGGGCTTTCTTGGGCACCCCCCCGAGGGGGGACCCTCCTATTAGGCACAGGGGGGGAAGGGGCCCAGGACCCTCCCTTCGTCTACCTCTTTCTTAATCTTAGCTAACTAAATCGTCATTACCCAAAACTGACTTCAAATTCTTTGACATAAAGGCCTTACTTGGACCCCGATAAGGGATACTAAAGCCTTCACAAAAGCCCCGAAGGATAGCAGCCGCCCTCTCTGGCGGGTGGTACCCTTGCAGGAGTTCGGCCAAGCGCTCAAGCTTGACCGGACTCAGTCCCTTGCGTCGCAGGAACGGCCGGCTTACTTTTGTCCCTGTTTCCACCGGGACGTGTGCACATGTGGGTGGCATGGGAACCCCCACACTTACCGCAAGCATGCCGGAACTTACAAGAGGAGCATGCACAAGAGCCCTTGGCACTGTACTCAAAACAAAGCTGGGTGGTTCGAACACCCTGCCCCGCAGCAGCGCGGGGTGCAGCCGGCTCCTCCTCCATTAGATGACTGCTATCGGTCCGCTGACCCGACCCGCTCTTACGGGTCGCCTGAAACCATAGGTCGGGCACTTCCCGATCCCAGAGAAGGGTCAAAAGCCACCCTCATCCGGAATGCCTCATCATAGTTCTGCCAGGCATCCCCCTTGACCTCGAAGTATGCCATGACAATGAGGTCGATGTATTTAAGTAGCGCCGTAGCCCTACCCGGTTCCTTTTGTATTATAATGGTGGCATAGGTCAAAAAGGCATACAGCCAAGACCTGAAACTTCTGGGGACCTTGACCTTTTTGGCCCGATCGGTCCGAGCTTCCTCATCCCTCTCCTTCTTGGGAACCTCCCTATTTAACAGGGTATAGAGGTCGATATATTCTCCCCTCCAAATCTTATCCCTAATCGAGGGGTGCAAATGATACCCCAAAGGAGTTGATGGAAGGCTTACAGGCACCACCCCCATGGCAGCCACCATGGGCTCGGTCGAGGTGGCCACACTGTTACTGGCCGTCCCTGCCACAGAAAAGGCCGCCGCAAGGGAAGAAAAACCCGGCACTGTCACCGACCCAGCTACCCCAACAGGAGCTACCTGGGGCCCTCCACTGCCCGTCATGCTGAGCGATGACCCGGTTGGCCCCGAAGATCCGGGCGATGGTTGGAGCCACTGTGTATTAGAAATACCACCCTGGCTCCCCCCCGCGGTGGACACCGTGCTCACCATTGGCACCCCGGCCGGGACCAAGGCCGGTTGAACGGTCGCACCCCAAACTTGGGAGCATACCGTAGGCGTGCTGGACCCCAAAGGGGGAGCCATGCCGGCCGGCCCCGCCAGGGGGGTTACGGTGGATAACCCCTGTACAACCGGTGTGGGTGCAATGGATACTGACTCACCCCTGCCATCCAATGGGGCCCCTCGGGTCGCTCTGGTCCGGAGCTGGATCTTGCACATCCCCGCTGACAGGAGGGGCTCCCAACGCTGCCGAGGGCCTGGATCCGCTGTGTGCCCCGAAGGCGGCTTCCCAGCAGGTGTGCATCCGGTCCAGGCGATCTAGTAAAGTAGAAAAAGATTGAGCCGAGATAATGGGTACCGAGCCTGGAGTGGCCTGGTTGACAGGAGGGGGCTGAGCACGAGGGGAAGGAACTATCTCCCCCGCCTCCCTAGCCCGTAGTAAAGGGACCCTCGCCCTCCGAGGGCGGGGACCCATGGGGCCCTGGGTAGGGGCACGCCTCTTGGGAGCCATGCAGGCAATCCCTCTACAATCCCAAGGGTAAAGTTAAGATAGTAGGCCCAAACCAGGCCTGTTCACCCCCAGCCACCCGGGAGGGAGGTCTTGGGTTCTGGAAACCCTGGGAAACTGCTAACCGGGAAAACCTGGATGCCCCTACAACCTAGGCCAAGACACCCAAACAGGGGGCCCCTGGGACTGGATCGCACTACTAGGTGCGGTACTTAATCCCACTACCTTCGCAAAGGCCACCCTTGCCTCAAAGTGCTCAAATCCCCTTGTCCCAAAAACAGAAACTTATCTTCCCCTGGCCCTTACAGCCCACCTTAGTAAAACACCGCCCCGGTGGGGGGTGGGGGGTGGGGCAGGGGGGGGATTGGGAAGGTGATGTGTGTGGGGGGGTTTAAACTCCCCACACACATCACCTTCCCAATCCCCCCCTGCCCCGCCTCTGACTGAACAAAATTGCCTACCGGGTGAGGCCCTTATGCCTCGCTATACACTATACCCCCACACCCGTCCCGAGAGTAGGCTACCCTACCCTCTCGCTCCCAAAGTAATGAAAAGAAGGAAACAAGAAAGAGTCAGAGGCCCGTAAGCCCCTGACCCGACAAGCCTGAAACGAGGCCTGGACAGGCCCCGCCACGTGGTCCCAATCGAGTGAGCAGCAAACGTCTGGAGCTTGTTCGCTCTTCGCTGGCAAAGCGGCAATGGAGGTCCCTTCCGGATCGCCCTTTAAATAGGGCGATCTGGGACCCGGCAGAGCAAGCCGGCAGTGCGCTCTCATTGGCGTGCTGCCAGAAGCCGAACTTCCGGGTTCCGAATGAACCCGGAAGTGCTGAGCTCTGAAAAGAGCTAGCTCAGCATCGCCCCCGCCCCGTAGGCAATTTCAGCCGGCGGCTTTAAAACCGATGGCTGGGCATTAGTGGGAGAAAGCAAGAAGCCGGGAAAAATCTCCCATTACTTGCTTTGATGAAAAGTGACTCAAAATCAGACTGCCATTCTAACAATGTTGATTAGAAGGAAAAACTTTAAAATGACAGATCATTGAGAAAAGGGAGATGAGAGATAAATTATTCTAGCTCTGAAGATTTCCTCCTTCATGCTGCTTGTGCTCTTCTGTGAAGCCTGCAACTTTGATAAGAAGGGATTGGGTAGCAGTTTCCACATGGGAAGGGAATCATCCAATATGTCAGCTGGAGAGAGCTTGTTTTGTCCTCATAAGAGAATAAGGAGGGCCCAATATGTGACAGCTGGTGGAGTGGATCATAATCCAAGTACAGATAAATGCCCTATTTGGATTTGGAATAGAGGCAGTAAGGAGAAAATACAGTGGAACTCAAGTCCAGGAAAGAATGAAACCAAGAAGAAAGGAAACTGCTGCACTAGACTTTTGCAAGACAAATTAGATTGTTGAATTGTATACATATATTTAGGGTTTAAAATGTCTTAGGCTTGAAAAGAGCTTGCCTGGCTGTTAGGTGACAGAGGGGGAAAGGGAGAGATCATTTTCCAATACTACCCAATATTTAAAAATCTCTAGGGAATGAAAAATGGATCAACAGCTTTTCTAAATTAAGTTTTCCTGCATGTGCATCTGAATATATAAAATTGTTCCCATGTGAAATTCTAATATCACAATATACCCTAGAGCAAGTTTTTATTCTGATACTGGAGTCCATAATATAAACACTGACACATCTCTGACTATAATAGTTCACTGTGCATTGATATAAAAAACTTTTAGGAAATCAAAGCCCAGTTGTCATTACAGAAATTCATTCTGTATCCCAGAGATTACCCTAGAGATGGAAAATTCCTGCTTATAAAATTAACATTAAATTAAATTGAAAATATTTGCTTAAAACCAACACAATCATGGCCTTAGGCAACCTACCACTAATATGAAGGATTTGTTAAGCTCTAGTGGAAATATTTCCTTGCAGATTTATGCGAATGTGGTGTTCTTTGTTCTTCTATGGTTTCATTAATATGGTTTCTTTTCCAATAATAAGACATTAAAAAACAATTTTATTTTAGTTTAATCAAGTAAACAAAACCCTCACCAATTAAATAAAAACACCATGATATTCCAATGCTACTTTTAGTTTATAAAATGCTGCAGCTCACAGTACATCTCAATCAGAACAATTCTTCCTGCAAAATCTGTCTGTATAAAGGAATCACTTTTTTAAAAAAGAAAAGAAACAAGAGACCAAAAATGGATAAGCTCTGAATATGTATTTTAGAAATATAAATATTTCTAAATAAATATTAGATATGTGAAAACAACTGTAAATCATGGATGTCAAATAAACGGGATTTGAAGGGCTGGGGTATAAACATTGAGTCCTTTATAATCAAAGTAATACCTAATAGGAAAAAAAGAGTTGTAATAAGAAAATTCAGTCCAAGGTCTAGATCAAGGGTCCCCAAACTTGGCAGCTTAAGACTTATGGACTTCAATTCCCAGAATTCTCCAGCCAGCTAAGCTAGACCTCTGGTCTAGATTTATCCTTTCACCTATCAGATCTAGCTCCCTGGGATTCTCCTATATTGAGAATTAGTGAGTAATTTAAGACCAAGCTTTCTCAGTGGTGTCTTTTCCAGCTTGGAACCTAGAGTGTCCACCACAGACAATCCCAGGTGTCATTCTGAAATCCTCTGAAAGGAAGCCTGTTATACTCCTATTTGGCTGCTGCCCGGACAGGGGGAAATGCAGTGGGGTAGCAAAAATGGAGCTCCACTCCAGAGCACCCAATTTGTGCTGTTGGAAAATGTTGAAAGAAAATGCAGCGTGTCCTACATAAGCCACGCCCACAGTGTGGTAGTAAAAAATTTGATAGCCCTTCACTGTCCTATTATCTTGCAAGGTCAGATTATTGTTGTTGTTAGTCACAAGTCATGTCCAATCCATCATGACTCCATAGATGACATTCCTCCAAATCTTCCTGTCCTCCATCATCCTCTGCAGTCCATTTAATCTCACACCTACTGCTTCAGTTACTCCGTCCAGCCACCTCTGTCACCCCCTTCTTCTTTTGCCTTCAGTTGCTCCCAGCATTAGGCTCTTCTCCAGTGTGGTCAGATTAGAACTCTTTCTAATTATAGTAATATTTTGGGTATAAATGTATTGTATGTCAAGTCAGAATTTGATTGGGGTATGGGATTGTTTGTATCCTTGGGCATTCTGACAGGCATCCAGCTTGACAAAGTTTGGAGCTGAAGGGGGAATGGAGCCTTCAGTCAACACAGAATTCCTAACTAATGAGTCAACCACATGCTATATCTTGCTGACCGGAGGAGGAGAGATGTCACCTAGCAACCAGCTTCCATCCTGATTGGACAATATAACAGTTGTTGGGGAAACCTGAGAAATTGAAAAGCCCAGGAACTTTAGTACTGATTTTTCACCAGTAGTGCTAGGATGGTGTATCTTAATAAATTTGTTCTTTGAGGAAAAGCCATGCTTTGGAGTTTGATTTGTATTGGATGCATACGTGGATCTGCTCTAAGCAAAAGGAAGTAATTTTGAAATGAACTGTATTGAAAATGTCACATGCTTATTTTAGTGTTATATATGTCAATAAATCGAATTATAGAATGGAACCTCAAAATAGACACTAGCAGATGAAAACAACTAGTTTTTCCAGGAAACTAGTCCTTATCAACAAACGTATCCCAGCATGAAAACTGACACCAGACCCAGAACAACACAGGGCACCACCACCAACCACCCCCACCAGACCCAAACCCACACCTACACTACAGACAAAATACAACCACCACCCAGAAGCCAAACCACAGCAGCACCTCAAACTGTTGCAACCCCCTCTGATATGCACACAAGGCAAACTGACACACACCATAAACACATGACCAGACCACAAACTCGCAGCCAAACCAAAACCCGAGATTTACACCACAGACATACATTACAAAACAGCTGACTAGTCTGCAGGCTCCAACTGCCAAAACTACTCAGGATGACACCCCTAATCCGCAAACATCAACTAAGCTGCATACATCAACTACATCAATTACTCAAGGTGTTACCCCACCAACTAAACAGGAAGTTTCAACACAGCTTACAGCAGCTGCCAGCACTCCTCACCCACCTACCAGTATTTATAGTGGGATGGCAGCTCAAATCACGCTTTGTTCACGCGAGCACAAAGCCGAAACCACCAGCCTGAAGATGACGAGTAGGACCTCGTTGAAACATTGCCAGTAATCTTTGAAATTTACATGGGAAGAAACCTGAATATGCCAAGACCTACACACACACACACACACACACACACACACACACACACACACACACACTACTTTTGCCTTCACATCTAAGACCTTGAAACTGAGTATGTTGTTAACACTATCTTGAAATGTGTTTGTAGTAAACAGAAATTTAACAATTGGTTTTTTTAGGGCAGCAAATAAGGCAATATTTTGTCCTGGCATATGACCGTATAATCCAGAAAAGTAATGGCTGTTCTTGAAAGCAAGCTACATCCCAGTTTCCAGGCTTTGTGGATTTTTGTTATCAGTGGAGTGCATTTTGTTACTGTAATGCTTCTTTCAGACTAGCTGACCTACAAAGCTTCTAAAACTCTCCTATGATGCCTGTGCAAACTGGTGTGAAATTAAAACATTTTGGAGTAAAATAACTGCAAATACTGTATATAATCCTTTTATTTTTTTCGGTGTTTTGAGGATTTCTGTTATATCTTAATATTATTAATTAATAATATTTATTTGTTTGTTTGTTTGTTTGTTTGTTTGTTTGTTTGTTTGGATTTATATGCCACCCCTCTCTAAAGATTCCTTAATTTTTAAGATTCCTTAATAATATTCCTTTAATAGCATAAGTGCAGAATATATCTACTCAAAGCATGTTTTGCTTTAGAAAATGTCTTGAAAAATGTATTTTGATGCTACCCTGTTTGTAGTTAAACACCAATAAAAGTCATGGATTTCATTTTTAAAGCTTTTGCAAGGGATATTTTAACCAGGGATATAGTTACTAATGTGGAAACATCTTAAGATTCCACTTATATGATTTTATATGATGGGAACAGTGGAGGGAATGAGAATATTTTGCTAACCTAGTCAGATTTTGTAAAGAGTTCTATACATAAAAGTAACACTACTTGAGTAATTGCTAATTTAAAAGTTTCTTAAGCTTTCAGTAAATAAATCACTTCCTCTTAATTAAAATATTTTCATTTTGCTATAAAACCAGCCAATGAATTCAAATGCAGACGACATACATAGCATATACCATGATTCTGGTCAAACCTTACTTTAATCTTTGTGCAAGATCACAGTTTTCCCTTGAATTGCTAAGAAGTTAATATCTAAAAAAATGTTATACCTAGTAAATAACGCCACTCCAGCCTACCCCCTTTTTCTTCCTTTTTTTCTCCTTTCTAGCCTTTTGAAAAAAAACAACAACTCAAACACATTTAATTAAAGAACTAAATATGCCACTGGTGTCTGTCCTGAAATTTCTTGGTCTTATCCAAATAAGAGACAGTCAAATTGCAACTTACATTCATAAGACTATTTCAGCCATTACCGGTATGTTAAAATTAAATTAATTAATTAATTCTTTAATTAGTAGTTTTCTAAGTTTTTATAAAGACTAGAGCCATATATATGGATGAAGAAATGACAGACAGACAAACAAACAAACAAGCAGGTTTTATAGAAAGATGAGAGAGAAATGTTTTATTTATTTTGTCAAGGATACTTAATATTACAGAAAAAGTATAAATATGATTGTAAATATATAAAATGTATAAGCATGGTTATGAATACAAGAGATGGTTATGAATACATGGAAACATTAGCAGGTGGGGGTTCTAACTTATCAGGTCCTCATTTTATCTACCTCAGAAGGATGGAAGGATGGGTCAACCTTGAGCCTGGTGAGATTTGAACTGCCAAATTGCAGGCAGTCAGCAGTCAGCAGAAATAGTCTGCAATACTGCATTCTAACCACTGTGCCACTCATAACACTGTATCACTGTTCTTACCACCACAAGAAAAGCCTTAGTAGCAGCTGTAAGTCATGTTCCATCAAAATAATCTCTCTTTTTTTCTCCAGCGGTGCACTATATTCCCCTTGTTAGAGTTACTAGATACTTTTTGAATGATGTGCACTTTGAGTTTTAATTTAATTAAAAATAGCTTGTCCATGGTATCAAATGATTCGATACAATTTTTAAAATTCAATAGAAATTGTGGGAAATCAAATATGTAAATTGACAGTTAATGTGCCAGGCATACGAATATAAATTTATTCTGTTAAGCAGGATAAAAGATTAATAACAGAGGATAATTAAGTAAATATTTAATTAATAAAAGTTACCAAATAGTTAATATTAATGTAACATTTACTATTTGTGAATAGCTAATTAACAGATTAATTAGCTTTACTGATTTTTTTACTGATAAAGAAAGGTGAAAGGAATATATTCCCCCTCATATTTGGGTATACCTGGTGATTCAACAGAAAAAACATATATATCCCTCCATTTATCTCCTTCCATGTTAAGAGGAAAACATAGAACAAATAATTTTAAATATAATACAGTAGGGCTCAAACAGTTTAGATTATAGAAAGTAAAATTCTTAAGTTTTCCATAGGTTACTTCTATTTTATATATAAATCTTTATTTTATATAATATTCAATAATTTGAATAGTGATACATCACTTCATTTATCTTGCAAAAACCTCAATGTTTTTCAAGTGTATATCCTTTACATCTTAATCCTGTTTATTTTTTTAATACAGCCCTACAAGTTTAATTGCAAATTCTAGAATAGTATGTAACTTTGGTCCTCAGCACTTAAAATTCAATAGCACTTTCCTAGTTATACTGTACTGAGTGTGTAATGACTCAGTAATAAAAATACTGCAAAGGAAGTATATTTATTTAAAAAATGACAATTTCATTCACAAAAATTTACTTACCATAACAGAATACATAATACAAAAGTTAGTTTTGTAGTGTTTATTGTAGGCTTACAGACATTAAACTGATCTAATCATTTAGAGTTTCTTTGTAATGTATGTTTCACCAATTCATTTTCTCTATCTACACACAAATACTGAAGCAAGCTATAGTTAGAACATTTTATTTATGCTTTAACCTTTCATGAAGATAAGAAAGAAACTGGCAGAAAAGAATCCATTATGCTCTACAAAAAGAAAGAGGAATACTAAATACAATTTGTTACATTATAAAAGAGTGTTTTTACCTTATATATTCCGGATCGGTCTGAAGTTTTTCAGAAATTGTTATTTTTTCTAATTCTAAACAGTTTGTGATAGATTTAGTTTCTGCTATTTCTTTTTCAAAATCTAGAAAGAAATGACACTTTTTATAATAAACTATTATCCATCTATACTAGACAATTTTTAAAAACTACACTAAGTTCAGTAGATTTGTTCTTTGAACAGCTCTTGGCCAAAGATCGAGTAGAGTCTCTGCATACCAAAATTCTCAGGTTTTATTTGCTGTTAAACCAGATTAGGAGCAAGAAGTTTGATCTGAAATCCTGGTCATTCCTTGAAATGAATGCAAACTCCTGAATGTCAAGCATAGACGGGAAGGGTCTGGATCAGGAGATATAGGAACACTTTATAGCTCCTCTGTTGGATATAAATGGCCCTACCTACCTAGACTGACAACATACATAGACAAAAGCAGGGAGCAGTGGGTAACAGGCATGGGGAATGTTCCTTAGATGCTTAGAATGGGTGGAGTAAATAATAAGAAACGCTAGTTTTGGGAGGGAAAAGCCTTTTTGCTTTAAGCCCTAGAGTAGAAAGTAGAAAGTAGCAGTTGCAAAGGCAGCCAGTTAAGCATGAGCCAAGGTGCCACAGTTGGAGGAAATACAACCAGAAAAGCCCAGATTGAGCCCAAACCAGCATCAATTAAACAGCCACAGAGACTGACTCTGAAGATGTCAAGACTTTTATATGGATTAGTAATGTGAGGTCAGATTCAGTTTGGGTGAGGCTTAGCAAAAAGGTCTGCAGCTTCACAAATGTAGTAGGTGAGGTCATTAAAATGACCCTATAGACCAAGCTACCTGGATTACTGAATTGAACATAGCTAGCAGGTGATTACAGAGGAGGTCTAGGGGTAGAGCTCTTGTTGTCATCCGTTAACTAGGTTGAACCTCCTGGGAGACTGAGGTATATGCAATACAGCCCGATGAGAAGAAATTCATGGAACTTGTGAGCCCATTTACTTGTGTCTTTTCCATTCACAATATACCAATAGTAACAGGTCTTAGTATTTATAGAAATCATAGCCAATGGTCAATTTTTTCTGGAATGTAAAATTCAGCCAGTTGAACTGGCATTAGTAGATTCCACTTGTGCACTGTAATATTGACATATACGAATAAATATTTTGAGCTAAAAATAGAATATAAGCTTTAAAAGAGGAAGCTCAGGAGATTGAGCTTAAAATACAATATACTTACTAATTTATCAGGTTAAAGTTAAATTAGGATATGATTAATCTTACAAATTGATATAGCACAATATATGTTAAATATGCTGATTACAAATAATGAAATACATTTAACAATATGAGAATAGAAAGTGTAAAATCAGAGCTTATTTTGTGGGTTTTGTTACAGTAACTTTCAAAAGTAATGAAAGGCTGTGCTTCATTAAAAAAAAACCACACCTCTTTTTAGCAATAAAATTAGCTAAAATTGCCAAGAAGTACAGGATACATTTGTACTTTTATTTGTTTGTTTAAATTTTACCACATAGTCATTTTAAAGTAATTGTATATATTGTATTTTCTGCTTTCTCATAAAACGTCTTCCGGTGAGGATAAATTTCAAACACTATTTCTCAAATCATGTTTGAACATTAAATCAGCTGAACATTGGGTAGGCAATATACCTCTGAATTTCCTTTGGAGAGTAGATAAATCATGCTTTAATTCATTCTTCCGTAGATGAAATATTTTTAATTGAGTTGTTTCACGCTCCATTGATTCTATTTCTAAGAAAGTAATAATTTTCAAGTTAGAAATCTATTAACAATGTAATCTTTATTACAAAACTCTATGGCATGCCCTTTCTAAATATTTTGAAATAGAACTATATAAAGAAATTAATAAAATCCAGTTCTGCAAGAAATTATATATAGTATACAGTACAGTATACTTCTGTATATACTGCATATATATATCCTTCTACAAAAGTATTACAGAAATGTGAACTGAATAAGAAATTACAAATAGCTATATATGACTGTATAATCTTCTGTGTTTTTGTATTACTAATAAAACATATTAGTAGCAGATGTTCCTTGATTTTTCATAATCCAATTCTGTTGCATAAGGTAAATCTCAGATTTTTGCTACGGGAAGTGGTCAGTTTACTTGTATAAGGTGACTAACTAAATTTCTCAAGAAAAGCCTCCTCAGGTAATATTAGGAAAACTGAGAAGAAGAATAAAATTTCACATATTCTTCAAATCTTTAATCAGTTTTTCTATTTTATTATGCATCTGTTGACATATTTTTCTGCTGAAATTGGGATGGAATTTAACTGGAGTGGGTGGAGTGGGGTATGATTTTCATGGGGGCAGAAGACAGACTTGGCTCCACTCCCCAAATGCCCCGGTCTTCTTACTTATAGCTGTAGGCATTGAAAGCCGGGCTTTCTCACAGCAAAGCCCGATAGAGAAGCAGCTGAAGCAGCCCAGGGAAATGCGTTGAAAGCCTTTTAAACTAAAGTGTTTTCAGATGGCAGATCCCCCTCTCGGATTGCAAAAAGGGTGCCTGAAATGTGAGGATAGCAGAGGAAGTAGTTTCAGATTCAGAAGAGTGGCAGATTCTCACTCCCCCAAAATTGAGGGAAATCTGCCACCTGGAAACTCTTTCCTCTACGTTTCAGGCACCCTTTTTGAAATCAGGGAGGCGGTCTACCACTTGAAAAGGCTTTCGTTTAAAAGGCTTTCAACACAGTTCCCTGGGCTGCTTCAGGAATCAGGCTCTGACCAAGGCAGCAAAGGCATAGGGGCTTGCTGGAAAGTCTGGTAGCATGTTTACGAAATGGCAGGTCCAGGAGGACTGATGTGCTGCATCTCTATCAGGCCTTTCTGAGGGAAAGCCTGGCTTTCAACACACTTTCCCGGGATGCTTCAGGAATCAGACTCCATGTGGAAGTGAGGATCACCCAAAAATGCAATTTATGGAGCATATATATTATATTCAGAGTATAAGATGCATAAAGACGCATTATATTCAGAGTATAAGACGCACCCAGATTTTCATCCTCTTTTTTGGGAGGAAAAAAGGTGTGTCTTATACTCCAAACAGTATAGTAGATTTCCTACTAACAGATATATGCATGTTTAACTATAGCACAGGATTACATTTTATTCTATGTATATTTTTATTGATAGTTATGTTGTCCATACAGGAGATCTTTCAGAATTCACTCATCATTCATTCTCACAACATTCCCAAGCCAGCGAAAATGTTGTTGTTTCAATAGCGTATACAAGCTAGAAATTCCGGCACATTTCAAGACTGTGCTATTTGGAACTTTATCATGCCAGATGATGCCAAGGATACTTCAGAAACAGTGCACGTGGAAGGTATTCAACTTTCTCTCTTGCTGTGGATAAAGGATCCAAGACTCTCTGCAATACAAGAGTGTTTTCAGGACACAGACTCTATAAACTTGGATCTTTGTATGTTCCGTCAGCTTCTTATTAAGCCATACTCTCTTTCTGAGTCTAGAAAATTGGAATAAAATACATTTATTCAGCTCAGAATCTAGAGCAATGGTTCTCAACCTTTCTAATTGTGTGACCCTTTAATATAGGTCCTTATGTTGTGGTGACCCCAACCATAAGTCTAGCACAAATTCTCCCAGCCCTGTTTCACTCCATTTCGAATGTCAAAGGAATCTGATGTTAAGCCATCAAAAACTACCTTCCCCTTCATTTCTTCATGAAAGGATCTGTTGAGGAGCTGGGGTGGAGAGCCGATCTTGGGGAGGATTTTATAAAAGCCTACTAACCAGGTCAAAAGTTTTCGTAAGATCTATAAACGCTACAAAAAGTGGCTGTCTTTGTTCCCTGTATTTCTCCTGCAGCTGTCTAGAGAAAATACCATATAGGTAGTGGACCTGTTGGTTCAGAATCCACAGTTATTCTGGATTGACACTCTCTGCAAGCACCTGGAGCCTCTTCAATACTACAAAGACAAGCAGCTTCCCTACCACGAGGGATGCCACATAGTTGTTACAGTCGCCCCTGTCACCTTTGTTCTTATCTAGTATGATATTTGCATCCTTCATGTCCTGTGGTACTCCACCTTCCCTCCAACTGAGACAGAAGATTGCATGCAGTTCTGTGGGAATGATCTCTTTGCAGCACTTCAAAACTTCACCAGGGATATTATCTTTCTTGGGTGGCTTGCCTGAGGCGAGGCAGTCCAGAGCTGTGTTTTTTTCTCTAAGTTTGGCTCACTGTCAAGCTCCTACAAGACAGGTAGGCACTCAATGCCATTCAAAGCCTCATCAGTTATCACATTTTCTCTAGAATATAACTCAGAGTAGCGCTGCACCCAGTGTGCCAACTGCTGCATCCGGTCCTAGATAATCTCATCTGTAGCAGACTTCAAAGGGGCAGATTTATTCTGTGTTGGTCCTAAGACTTGTTTGATGCCATCATAGATCCCATTGATGTTACCTGTGTCAGCTGATGTGTGGATCCAAGAGCAAAGCTGCAACCAATAGTCATTTGCACATCTCCTGGCGGCTTGTTGGACTTTGCTACAAGTAGATCACAGAATCTGTAGCATTGGAGCACTCTTTGTATGCAATCAGTGTTCTCCTTTTTTCCTCAATGGCTGGTGTCAGCTTCTTTCAGTGGGCTTCAAACCAATCTGCTGTCTTTCTAATCTTCTTACCAAATACAGGGTGGTATTATAGACAGCATTCTTGAAATATTCCCATCTTTCAGACAGGCCTCGGAGCATTTCTTCTAATACATGTGCAAATTCCTCCACTTTGCCCTGGCTGTAGGCCTTACTGATGTCCAGAGGTGGGCTGTTAAGGTGGAATGGTGATGTGTGCTCGCCCTCATGGGTCTGAGTGCCAGCACAATTCTGCTACTGCAGCTGTGCAGGTAGCAGAATCGCACACAGAGGAGTATTTTTAAAAACAACTCAAATGCTCTGCTCTTCAAAAAGAGCCCGCCAAGCGCGCATTGCGTGGTGAGAGGTGGCTTAAGTTTAAACTTGGTCCGCAATCAGGATAAAAAAATTACCAATCGAATGGGAAGACGATGTTCCCGTTTCTGGGTTGGATACCCAGGAAGACCCAGGGGAATAAGTTTAGGATCTCAGAAGTCAGGAATCCTGTGGAGTGGCACCCAAAGGACGGGGCAGTTCTAAACAATCCAAGTCATAGGAATAGTGGCCACAAAATTGGAGGTGCGTGCACGCATGTGGGTTAAACTCAAGATTTGGCCGGAGACCCGTGCGGGCATCACACAGAAAAAATGCTTCTTTTGAGCCTTCCAGATGTGACAAGTGTGAAGGGTGACACTTTTTGAGGCTTCCGGAGAAAGCCTTAACCTGACCTGGACTGGTTAATGTTTCCTGACCTGGACATTAACCAGTACATACATTTTCTTTATGACGAAAGGAAATGCGTCCTAAAAGTCTACAAATATTCAAAGTTCAGGGATAAGTCCCAGTAGGGGGGATCCTGAACTCCCAGCGGTGATCCGCCATGATCTTTTTAGGCACTCCGTTAGCATACAAGCAAAGACGAGACACCACAGAGAGATTAGTATTATATCTTTTGCCCCTTTTGGCTCTCCTTCAGGCGTGGGTCCATTACTCATTTAAATCATTAATGCCACCCTAATCTCTCTCTCTCTCTCTTTCTCTCTCTCTCTGTGCAAAGCAATCTGTAACCTGGAGAAAGAAAAATCGGGACTTTTTAAAAACCCCGCGGGGCGCGGGACAAATTATTAAAAAGTGGGACTGTCCCGTGAAAAGCGTGACATCTGGTCACCTTATTCATGTGGTAATTCTTTAATAACTACGATGCCTATCTATTTATTTGTTTGTTTGTTTGTTTGTTTGATTGATTTTTATGCCACCCTTCTCCTTAGACTCAGGGCGGCTTACAATATGTTAGCAATATGTGATCAGGAATGGGGGGGGGAGGGAAGCAGGCTAACTGCCTGTTGGCGGCAGAAGGTAGGATAAGGAATGGGGGGGTGAGCAGGCTAACTGTATGGTGAAATAGTACAGGGAAAAGAACCGTTGTACCTACCTGAACGGTCTTCTCGATGCCCTGGAAGGAGAGTCCAGCATGGGTTTAGCTCAAGTCTTATTGGTAGGACTGAGTTTCAAATTAACATAAATAAATAATAATTAGGTACCGCCCCCTTGCTGCCCCAAGTACCCAGTTTTAAAAAACGAAAAGATGTAAAGGTAATGAACTTTATTAACAACCATAATAACATAAGAAACAGTCTCATCAAACCAAAACTCCCATGGTTCTTCGGGAGGGTATGGACTCTCCTTCCAGGGCATCGAGAAGACCGTTCAGGTAGGTACAACGGTTCTTCTCCCATGCCTCCTGGAAGGAGAGTCCAGCATGGGATATACCCAAGGTCCAAGGTTCAGGGAGGGAGATTGTGAACCATGGGTGGTACCTCCCCGCACACCTTCTGGAGTACCCGTCTGCCAAAAGCAGCTTCAGCTGAAGCGAAGGTGTCCAATTTGTAATGGCGAATAAAAGTTGTGGGTGAACTCCAGGCCGCGGCTCTGCAGATATCTTCAAGGGGGGCTTGTGACGCCCACGCTGCCGAAGAAGCCGCACTCCTTGTCGAATGAGCCTGTATACCACTCGGTGGAGTCCTTGCGCTCGCCTTGTATGCCTCAACTATACATAGTCTCACCCACTGGCTGATAGTATTAGATGATACCTTGAGGCCCAGTTTGCTAGCACTAAACGAAACAAACAAAGCCTCAGTCTTGCGAGAACTGCCGGTACGCCTGATGTAAAGCTTCAGCGCTCTGCGTACGTCTATCTTGTGCCATTTAAGCTCTAAAGGGTGAGTACCGTGAGCACAGAAATCCGGTAACACCAGCTCTAGAGCCCTGTGAAAATGAGAGTTAATCTTTGGAAGAAAGGTGGGGTCCAGACGTAAACAAACTCTGTCTGGATAAAATTGACACAAGTCTGATCTGACCGACAGGGCGGACAGTTCGGAAACCCGCCTTGCCGAGGTGACCGCCACCAAAAAGGCCGTCTTAAAGGAAAGGAAACGCAATGGAACAGTTCTCAACGGTTCAAACGGTGGTCCCGTGAGGGCCTGAAGGACCAAGGTCAAGTCCCATGTGGGAAAACGACGAACAGGAGGGGTATGCGTGTTGGTAGCCCCTCTGAGGAAATCCTTAATCCAAGGGTGACTAGTTAAAGGTCCCCCATCGTCCCGCTTTATAATGGTGGCAAGCGCTGCGACCTGGCGTTTTAGCGTGTTTGGCGCCAAACCTTTCTCCAAACCCTTCTGCAAGAATTCCAGGACAGGGATGACTGAGGAATCCTGTGGTCGAAGGTTCCTGTCATTGCAGAAGGAATGAAAGGCTGCCCATGTTGCCTGATAAATTCGGACTGTGGAAGGGCGTCGAGCCGCTTGAATAGTCGCGATAACATTCTCGGGAAGGAGACAGCTCCTCAACCTGTCCCCTTCAAATGCCATGCGGTTAAGTGAAACCATTGAGGTTCCGGGTGGTACACGAACCCCTGGCTGAGGCATATCCGGTCGTCCGGTATCCTCCACGGTGGAGAAATGGACAGTTCTCTGAGGTCCGCAAACCACGGTCTCCGCGGCCAATGAGGCGCTAGCAAGATCACCTCCGCCTCCTCCGACAGGATCTTCCTTACCACTGATGGAATGAGTGGAATCGGGGGGAAGGCGTACAGTAGGACCTTTGGCCACTGAAGATGTAATGCATTGACTCCTTCGGCTCCCGGAGCTGGAAACCGGGAGTAGAACCTCCGGAGTTGGGTATTCTGGGGGGTAGCGAAGAGATCCACCACCGGTTCCCCGAACCGACGCGAGACTTCCTGAAACAGGTCCGGATCGAGCCGCCACTCCGCCGGGTCCAGTTCCTGGCGACTGAGCCAATCCGCCTGCTTGTTGTCCTCCCCCGCGATGTGCTCTGCATGGAGGGAGGAAAGATGAGTCTCCGCCCAGTTGAAGAGGAGGACCGTCTCTTCCATCAACCTGAGAGAGCGCGTTCCGCCCTGGTGATTTAAATGCGCCCTGGTCGCTACGTTGTCCGTGCGTACAAGGACGTGGTGACCTTCCAGTAAGGTGGCGAAGGCCAGCAAGGCCAAGCGGACAGCTCTCAACTCCAAGAAATTGATGTTTATTGGACATAGTTCCTGAGGGCTCCAGAAGCCCTGAGCCACCTGGGACTGGATGTGAGCCCCCCACCCCAGCAGACTGGCGTCTGTGGTGAGGATCGTGTGATGGCATGGTCCGAAGGAAGTGCCCTGCCGCAGTGCTGCAGATCTCCACCAGCAGAGGGAGTGTTGTAACTCGCATCCCACGACGGTGAGACGGTGTGTATGACTCAATCTGCGACGCTGAAACGGGAGCAAGGTCCACTGGAGAAGTCGATAATGGTAACGGGCCCAAGGGACAATGTCCACGCAGGATACCAGGGTCCCGAGTACCTTTGACAGGAAAGACAACGGCACCGTTCGGCTCTGTTGAAGGCCGGCTATGAGGGAACAGATGCGGTGCTGTCTGTCCGGAGATAGATACACTCTTTGAGAGACCGTATCGATCACCGCGCCCAGATGAATGAGGCTGGTGGCAGGAGTCAAATGGCTTTTTGGCGTGTTGATGGTAAAACCATGACGCTGTAGACAAGACATCGTGGTTCGTAAGTCCTTGTGCGCCCTCTGGCGGGTTGGAGACAGAAGTAAGATGTCGTCCAGATATGCGAGAATCCGTATAGGGCGGGACCGCAGATCGGCCAGTAGTGCATCCAGTACCTTCGTAAAGGTACGTGGGGCCGATGATAGGCCAAAGGGCATGGCCCTGTACTGGTAATGGACGTTGTGTAGACAGAATCGAAGGAATTGTCGATGGTACGGGTGTATGGGAATGTGCAGGTAGGCCTCCTTTAGATCCACTGAAGTAAGCAGGTCCCCTGCCCGAACAGAGGCCAGGATGGAGCGGAGGGAGGCCATCTTGAACCGTCGATACAGAATATACTGGTTGAGACGTTTGAGGTTCAAGATGAGCCTGCAACCCCCGGAGGCCTTGGGTACAAGGAACACCTTTGAATAGAACCCCGTACCCTTGGAATTGTCCTGAACAGGTTCGATCGCCTGGATTTGTAAAAGGTGGAGAATTTCCTGATCCAACAGAGACCTCCTTTCGAAGTCTCTGGGGACCGGACAGGCAGTAAAATGGTTTGGAGGATCGTGTAGAAACTCGATCTTTAGCCCTTGTGAGATAGTGGCTAAGACCCAAGGGTCTGAGGTGGTAGCTCGCCATCTGTCGCTGAACTTTTGTAGCCTGCCCCCCAAAGGAATGTCGTCCGGGCAGTCACTTGGCACGTCTGGCGTTCCGTTGTTGGTATCCCCGGTATGGGCGTCTCGTCTGGGAGAAACCTCTGCCTCGTTCCTGGGAATACTGCCGGTCATTCCTGTAGGATGAGGAAAAGGCCCCCTGCGAGTAAGGTCTGGCCTGCTGTGAAGGGGCGGACCACGAGTCCCACCGAAAGGACTGCCTACGGGAGTACGGACCAGCCCTGCGGTCCTGGCGGCGGAAAGATCTTGGGAGGACCTTCCTTTTATCCTTATCCTCCACCAGGACAGGATCTAGGGCCTCCCCGAACAATTTAGTGCCCTCAAAGGGAGCTGAAGACAAAGTCCACTTGGACTTGGCATCCACCTGCCAATTTCTGAGCCAAAGCAGGCGCCTTGATGAAATGGTGGAGGCCATAGCCCTGGAGGCAAATTTTGGGGCATGCAGGGTGGCATCCGTGGAAAATTCTGCCGTCGCGAGGAGCTTATTCAAGTCCTGCCGCAGTCGAGTCTCCTCAGGAGCCAGTCTCGCCTGAACCTCCTGAATCCACATAATGGATGCCCGACTGAAGAAGGAGGCGGTGGAGGCTGCTCGCAGAGCCCAAGCGGCCATCTGGTGGGTCTTCTTGAGAAGATTTTCCGCTCTCCTTTCATCCGGTTTCAAGTTGTCCGCCGTCTCCGAAGGCACAACCGTGCGGGAAACCAATGTGGCCACTGGTTTGTCCACAGGAGGAAACTGGAGTAGCGTCTCCATGCTGTCATCAAAGGTATAAAACCTGCGTTCCAGATTTGAAGGCCCTTGCGCCGCCGCCGGATGTTGCCACGGGCGCTTGACATTCTCGAGGAAGATCTCCAGTGCAGGAACCTTGTCCGATTCTCTGGCGGGTTCCTTACATAGAGCAGCTGAAGTGCGTGGCCCGTCTGATGATTCCACCAGTGGTGTTGCTCCTGGTACATCTAAGGCTTGCTTTGCCTTACGTAATAAAACCCTATACAAAGAGGGTTTAAACAGACCTGCCACTGCTGGCTGCTCTGGAACCGAGAATTCGTCATCTGACAGGCCATCTCCGTGGTCACTGTCTTCTTCAAAGTCGGTGTGGTCAATAGACATAGAACCCAACCCAGTAGGGGGCGGTGGTGCTGACCAGATATCCCTGGGCTGGATAGGCTGAGATGGAAAGGTATTGGCTCGTTGGGTTGCTGCAGCTATGCCCTGCGTATATGCATTGGCGACAATGTCCTGTATAGCAGGGGCAAAGGCCTGCCAGGCATCTGCATTGTCTCTAAGCCCCGCTGCTGTGGGGGTGAAAGTAGCTGAAGGCCCATAACATGGTGTCTGTAGTTCCCCTTGAAGCAGTGCCTGGGTATGAGAAGATGAAGGCCTCTCAGGCCTTGCAGCAGTTGATGGCAAGGGAAGAGGGGCCTGCCTGTCAGGGGACCAGTCCCTCTCGGTTGCTGTGCCCTGGGATCCCACAGAAAGCGATGGAGGAAGAGGCTGGAAAGGGCCTATGGACAGTCCACCTATGATGGGAGGGGACAAGGCCGCCTCCAAACGCTGCTCCAGGGCCTTGATCTTCCTCTCAGCCTCACGAAGAGAGGAGCTTGATTGGGAGGACTTACTCCTAGGCTTGCTGGCCTTATCCTTCCCCTTAACAGGTGTTTGAACTGGTTGGGCCTGCTCCTCCCCACTGATAAGTTGGTCAGCCATATCTTATTTGGATATGGGGCAGCGTACTCACGATTGAATTACAAAGCACAAGGCAATCAAGACTGTTGAACAGTAATAAAGGCTCTCACTCGCATTTAAAGACAGACAGGCAGGCTGAACAGCTAAACGGTTTTTGATTGGCTGTTAGCCGCCCACGTGACCTTGTCAACTGTCTCTGGGCAGATCTTAGAGCCTGACAACTTGGCCCGCTGCCCAGTTCGCGCCAATTCAAACGGCACTTTTATGTCTGGCATAAAGCCAAAGAGACAAACATGGCGGTTTATAGGGCTTCGCAAAGGAATTGCCTCATAGGGCACCACACCAATTAGAAAAGGGCGGGAACAGCAGCTTTGATTGTAATCGAGCCCTTGCGGCTCGCCAAGCCTCGGTTTCATTCTCTCTGTTGCGAACCCTCCAAACAGCTGTTCGGCGGCTGTAATGGCCGCCGCGGCTTCAGTCTCGGCCGGGAATGTGCATTTCGCCGCCGTCCACTCGCTGCGGCTTAAGAAGCCCCCCTCCGGCTCACTCAGCTGTTCGGCGGCCGTAATGGCCGCCGCGGTTGCCAGCTCCGGCATCTAAAGCTTCCGCCGCCCCCGAGAATGGGGAGGGGCGGACCCCCCCCATCTGGGGTGATTGGGCTAATTGGACTTTCAGTCACAATTTTTAACAATAAAAACAGCCCAGTTGCTCCTCGGTGGGCAGTACCCGCGAAGAGAAGAGGCCCCAAAAGGAGAAAAGGTGGGGGTGGTGCCCGCGGAGGGCAGAGACCCCATCAGAAGAATTCGAACCTAAAGGTGAGAGGAAAAAACTCATGTCCTTAACCTCGACTGAGTTTTTTAAAACTGGGTACTTGGGGCAGCAAGGGGGCGGTACCTAATTATTATTTATTTATGTTAATTTGAAACTCAGTCCTACCAATAAGACTTGAGCTAAACCCATGCTGGACTCTCCTTCCAGGAGGCATGGGAGAACACCCCAGAGGGAGACCATAGCTGTAATATAAGGATATCTGTAAGATGGATTTAAAGACATTGGGAATGGACATTAACAGCTGGGAAACTTGACCTCTGATTATTCAGCTTGGAGGCTAAAGATGCAGCATGACCTTCTCCATTTCTGCATGTTGAGACAAAGAGGCAGTCCCAGAACCAACAAAATCCAGGGGCCAGGCAGGTGACAGAATGGATCTGTGCTGTGTGGAAGGGATGGCCATTCTCAGATTGGCCACACTAGATGCTGTTCTAGGAACTCTTTCCAGAGCACAATAGTCTTTCAAGACAAAAAGTTGCTAATGTTATGTTGTCCATTTATATGAGAAAGTATAATATTAATTTGAAAAATAAGTGACTAGTTTGAACCTAAATCTGAACAAAAATATTTATAATCAACAACAAAACAGTAACTGTTCAAAAGTTGTTCTCCCAAATAAGAGAAAAGTATTAGAAGAAAAACACTATACACAATTTGCTTAGTAGCAATGAGGCACTGCAAATGCTGTTTTAGTTAATAGTGTGTTGGAGAACTCACACCACAGTTTGAATCCTGTAAAATACTCGTTTAAATACTGCTGCTTTTCACTGGTTCATTTTAAAATTCACATTTTCTCAAATGAAAGTTTGCAATTATACAGATTTATTTGACTAATTACCTTCATATAAAAAAATGATATGAAAATTAGTGTCTGCTTAAGTTAGTCATTTGATGGATATATTAGGTTGTATCATATTGTTGAACACACTACCTGTGAAATTACAGTTGCCAACTATTGCCTAGTGCTCCAAAATCTCCTGGTAGATGGCTGTGTTGATCCTATGTCTAATATCATGATTAATATTTGGTGCTCATAGAGAAGGTGATGAAAGAATGTCTGTGATGCTAAGCTAAAAAATGATCAACTTGACATGAAAAATACTCAACTTGACTGCTACCTTTGCTAATTACAGTTCACTTTGATTCTAACTTTTGACCAGGGCTGTCAAACTCCCGGCACATGGCCTGGATGAGTCACAAGGTTCCCCATACCCTAACACCTGCTCTAGACTTTGAGGTTTAGAAATGTTTTTTAAAAAATGCTTGTTACATACAACTAATATTATTTTCATATTCTAGTATTTACTAAGAATGCAGTAGTATACAATAGAAAATGGAAGGTTGGAAAATAATTAACAATGACAGAAATCTAGTACAGTGATGGCGAACCTTTTTTTCCTCGGGTGCCGAAATAGTGTGTGTATGCTTATTGTGCATGTGTGAATGTCCATACCCATAATTCAATTCCTGGGGAGGGCAAAAACAGCTTCCCCACCCCACAGAGGTCCTCTGGAGATTGGAAATGGCCTGTTTCCCAACTTCTGGTGGGCCCAGTAGGCTCGTGTTTTGTCCTCCCCAGGCTCCAAAGTCTTCCCTGGAGCTAGGGGAGGGTAAAAATGCCCTCACCCATCCCCGTGAAGGCTCTCTGAAAGCCAAAAATGCCCTTCCAAAGCCTCTCTGAGAGCCAAAAATCAGCTGGCTGACACACACATGCACGTTAGAGCTGAGCTAGAGCAATGGCTCACGTGCCAGCAGATATGGCTCCGTGTGCCACCTTTGGCACCTGTGCCATAGGTTCGCCGTCATTGGTCTAGTATATCCTACATAAATATAATAGAGTGTTCAAATCCACAGTTAAAGTTCTCTGCAGCAGACAGGAAGCTTCACTACAATGTACTGTTTTTCACTTCAGTCAAATGGTTATATTAAATTTAAAAAAATAAAGTCTGGAAAAATATGAATTTATTCTGCCAGAGAGTTTTAGTACAAATATTTATATTCTGCAGTAATCTAAGATAAAATGTTTAAACTGAAGACCTACCTTTTCTTAGAAGACTTTCCTTCTCACCTAGTTCACCTATTTCAGTCTGAGCTCTTTTTTTAATTACAAGTTCCCGATTTAATATTAACCCATATTCATTGTTGAAATTCTTAATTTCCTTCAAAAATGTTTCATCTTCTTCAGCAATTTTTATCCTTAGATTTTTCTTATTATGTTATAAAATGTAAAAAGTGTAAATGAAAAAAATTAATCTTATATACTTTTTAAATGTACATTTTAATACAGTATATAGAAAATATTGGAAGATATGTCAAACCACTATCTATAATAACCACTATACTGATTTTGGAAATAGAATACAAATATAAGAGTATGCATTATAAGAGCATAATAAAAATATTCATCTTACATTTGTACACTATGGAAATTTCCCATTTGAATATGAGAAAATCACTTAATTTTTATGCATGGCCTAAACTGCATTTTCTCATAAACAATATCAGCTGATTTCACTATAATTTATTTCAAAGTACATTTTCTTATGAGGAATATATTTTATGTTTGTTAATATTACAAGAATAATAGCAACCACATTCACTGGAAAATGTCAGCATGGAAATGGTAAGGAATAAGTAGCATTATGTCCTTAATTGAAAACATAATTAATTGCCTTTCTCTTAAAACAAGCATCCTTTTAAGCCCATATCATTTGAACCCAATAACTTAAATTCCTTAAGAATAATAACATAACATTATTTTGCCTTGAGTTCCTTTACAGACTTGCCTACTTATTTACCTGTCTACCTGCTTAGTTTAGGTAAGAAATACTAGCATTTATTAGTTACTAATATGATTGTGTTAAATAATACATTTTTTATTTTTTGTATTTGTGGAAATAAATTAACATAATTAGTTGTAAAAATCAATAACCCAAGCCTTTGGGCTAGAGGTAATTCTAAAAAGGTTGGGTACTACATATTTAAAATGCGACCATTGGAAACATACATAAGCTTCAAGATTAGTATTCTTCTGACTTATAAGATCAGCTTTCTGTTTTTCTAAACTCTCTTTCCGTTTCTTGAAAAGTTCCAAGTTAAAGAGCTTTTCGGATAGCAACTGAGCCTATAAAAAGAAAAACATACAAGTTGTACAATTAAAAACAAGTGGGGTTTTTTTTTGTTATGGTTTGTTGTTAGACAGATGTTAACGTATGACAATCTTTGTAAGATTTAAAAAACAATCTAAACACATTTTTAAAATGGTATTATTTCTTAAATCCATCTGATCAAAATAAATAAAGTCTTTTAATATAGGTAGAAGTCCTGCATTTAGACAACCTTTCTATTTCAGAAGAATTTGGAGATGCAGATCCAAGTTTTGTCTTCCAAACCTCTAGCTGCTAAACTCTCTCTCTGGATCAGCTTTCCTTACTATTTGAGACCATTTGATTGCAAATGCCTTGGAAATAGCTCACTGTGATGGAGAAACAACGTTTCATCTCCCAACCAGGACTCATGGTTAGTGAAGGACTTTGTCTCTTTAGTCATTATAAAACTGGGACATGCTGGCCAAGGTGTGACTACATTTATATTGGATTATACTGGTGAGATCAGCTATGTCCTAAACTACTTACACAATATATTCTTGAGAGCAGCATTTTTGAAAAGAAAGTACTGAACCTTGAAAGGTGAAATGCTATAATTCAAAGTTCTAATTACATGCTACCTAGTTTTTCACAAGAACATACCAAAAATGTACTGCCTTGATCAAAAGCAGTTTGGCCTCATGAAACTTTTTTTCCTCTGAATTTTTCTATATACGTATTTATAATATCTTGCATGCATGAAAATTAGAAATAAAATTTGTAGAGCAATCTGCAGTCAACCTAATACACACTGCATTGAGCATATTTTTAATTGTTTCACTATCTCCAAACTGATAAGTGGTGACAATTATAATGGTGAACGGAATTTATTTCATCCAGCAGAAGTAATGCATATTGGCTTTTCCAGGATTGTGAATGCATGCAACAGACTTTTGAAAAATAAATTGAGCCAAATATATAAGTTAATATTCATTGACCTTTATGTAATTAATTATGTAAGTTTAAAGTTATAATTTGTTTAGGAATGCTTTTCTAGTTTTCTTCATTTGTAATTAATAAAAATTGTTTCCCTACTTTCACCAACCTTCTATATCTGCCATAGTAACCAAAACTGTAAATCAGAATGAGTCACTAGCAAATTAGTGATGTATACATGGAATTATGATTGTCATAAATTATTTTATAAACAGCGACCAAATGAATTGCATTGCCTAGCAAAAATGGCAATAGAGTTCTTGTAATTTTGCAGAAAGGACAATGGATTTCCTCTTCTGTGACCTTGGTTTATAGCTAAATGAGAGGTCATGAAAAATTTAAGAATGTTCAAGAACATTCAAACACATTCTTTTGATAAACTCTGTGACTGTAACTGAAAGTGTTAGATTGATTTTAAATAGCTTACCAACTGAATGGGCAGTTATAGGTTTTATTTCTATATGATCTGCTTACAATATGCTGGTGAAATGAAATTACAGAGATGGAAAATTCTGAATCCAAAAAAACCCCTAACCTAAAAAAAAGTCCCTTGAGTTCCTGCATTTGGAATCTCTCCTAATTTTTTTTCAAGGTGATCTGAAAGGATCTGGAAAAATGATCTGCCCATTTGTATCAAGTTTTGATTAATTTTATGAAAAACAAATGCAATAAAAACAAAATTCTAAACTTTCAAGGAATTGAAGTGAGAAAAATTTGGTGGTCCTCTATGTTGTGATTCCGTCTGAGGCTCCTCAGGGAACGGCTGAACCTCTGCCGGCTCCCTGCTCAGAGGGGGAGGATGAGGAACAGGAGGAGGAGGAGGAGGCCCAGGCAGAAGGGGAGGAGGAATATCAGGCCGAGGGAGAGGGAGAACAGCCAGAATCCCCCGGGGTGGAGCTCTCCCCAGCAAGCAGCCTGGAGTCCTTAGATGAAAATGCTCAAGCCATCATCGATCATAGGCAGAGAAGAGCAGCACAACGAAGGGGACAATTAGCCAGGTACTTCCCAGAAAGGCTGAAAAGGCAGACCCACCCTTCCTGTATTGTGGAGTATTATCTTTGGGAGTCCTGGGACCTGGCTGTGATCTTTGGCGTCTCTGATTCTGGCTTGTGGCCTTGAAGGCTGAAACCTTGGGGGAAAAGGCGTGGGGGCTTATTCTCTGCAGTGGTGTGTGTGCCAGCAAGAAGTCTGCTGTATTGTCTGGCCGTCAGGACTTTACTGTGAAGCCTCATAGTCTGCCTGTTGGGAAGAACAGGTTTTTCTCTGTGTTTATTTTTCAAACTATAAAGTGCTTTTGCTTTTACCAGCGTGTCTGGCTGCTTTTTCCAGTTGGTGTTGAAGTCTGGGGGCACCCAGACAGAACACTCTAAAGCTTATTTCAGGAGCTTTTCTTAAGAATTCCTGAAAGTTGTTTCTGAACATGCTTGAAAGCATTTCTTATGATTCCTTGAATGATACTTAAAATAAATAATAGTTTATCCTATCCTCTTCTAGAATAGTTGCAAGGATTAGATTTAAACAATTGTGTTTTGTTTACATATTAGTATTGCCAAAGCATAATTAATAGATATTTTCTTTTATCTGGTTCATTTTTGTCATCAGACACTATGATTGAACTTGATGTCCAAATGTAACCACTATCAAGAAACATAACAAAATTTAATACCAATTAATACCAAAGGTAAGAGAATTTTTCTTCCTTCTTTCCTTCCACCCTCCCTCCCTCTTTCCATTTGTATCTTCTATGCCTCTACCATAATCCTGCTGAATACTACTAATACTATAAAATAGCAATGCTCTGTATGCGAACACATATGGATCATGATAAATCCCATTTATTTTTTAATATAAACATTGATATATAACAAAAAAACCACTAGAAGATATCAAAAGTTAAAACATTAGTTTAAAAATCCATTGCTCTTACTTCAATTTCCAATTTTTGCTTTTCTTCACCAAGTTGCTGTGTAATTTGATTAGCTTTTTCATGATTTTTGCTTATCTCCTGTTTAACTGCAATATAAAGCGTATACTGTACTTATACCTTGAATGTATTCAGAAACAAACGTTCTTTTTTTCATAAACATGAATTAGTTTTTTAAAAAATCTCAAAGATATTTGATCAATGAAGATTTTATGGTAGCAAATTCATTATGAGTTCCACTGTGAATAAGTCAGGATTAATCAGTTTTAGGAAAAATAGCACAACCGTTTCTCTTTTTTAAACTCAATAGACTGTTTACATTTGAATAAGATCAAACCAGAGAATAAAAAATCTTCAATAATTTTGGTGAGCCAGAAATCTTCAAAGGCAATTCACATTCTCTTTCTCTCCCCTCCCTCCCTCTCTCTCTCATACACACACACACACACAAACCAGTTTTCCAGTTTTCCAAACTCAGTTCCAAATCCCTGCAGAAAGGAAATAAATACTCTACCATCTGGCAATTGAACAATACAAAGCATTGTTAGGATATCGTAATTCTTCATGATTGCTGTGATGTTCTTTTATTCAATTACTTGGTCTCAAAGGACATTTCAAGTTACCATGTTGTGCCAATTTTTCAAAAAGAACCCACATCCATGGTTTTGAAACAAGAGGGGAAGTTTAATCAAGAAAACCTGGACAAAATGAGTACCGATAATAAGAACAATAATAGAAACCAGGACAACAACAAAAACTGGGGCTTCTCAACAATCAGATGAAGCGATCTGTGGCACTTCTACACAATGGCTTCTCTGCATTCGTATCACAGGCCAGTCTGAAGCAGCAATCCTGCTTTATGTGTTTAGGCCTCCCCTCTTCTAAAGATCCCTGAGTGGTATCTGTGTCTTAATCTTAATTAAATAAGGGTAGGCCCTGACCTTGATGCATCAGACACCTCTTTTCTTCAGCTTTCTGTTCTACCAGGAAGATTTGCTGGAACAAGGAGTCTAGGTTCATTTTGAGATCTCTCAGTATGAGGAGAGGAAAAGAGAAATTGATTTGCTGGGTTTTAGCTGTGGAGCTACCATGTAGAAGAAGCCTTTTCCACAGAGGTCATACAGAGAAATCTGGGCAAAACCACATCAGATGTGTGGTGTGTGGCTGTAATTTTGCTCTGATTAATAAACAAAGTCTTGCATCTATTAAGCTGACATGTGACAGAAGGATAACTAACTCTGGCCTGGTTATGTAATATGCTCTGCACTGATAACTTTTTGTGAGAGGTGAGGTTTAAATTTTCTCTCTCACCTTCAGTTTAAAATGGTACTGCCCACTTGCTCACTCTCTCTTTCAGGAGTGTTTATTTGTTTAATTCACTTATGTGGCCGCCCAGTGCAAGCCAAATAATTCTGAGTGGCAAAAACATTTAACAAAAAGTATACATCAAGAGGGAATAATGCAACAATAAAATGGTGACTCAAATAGCAGCAAAACTATCATCCAAGCGGGACTGTGACATATCAGAGCCCAAAGGCCTGGAGGAAGAGTAAGTCAGAGTAAGAGTCATTTATAGATAAGGAGGAAGGTCATTTCATATGACCCAGTCATCACCAAGAAGGCTTGTCTTCTGAATCTCACAAGGCGGTTTCTTTTCACTGAAGAGTCTTGGATTATTCCCTCACAGTGTGTGGTGCCAGGGGTGGATTTCCATTACTGCTGCTACCAGTGCGCTGTACACACAGCTTCAGTTCTATTGTGTGCGTGCGCTCCTAGCATATTTTTGCTTCTGCACATGTGCAGGATCTTGCACGTGCAAGATTTCAGTGATTTTTGTTTTGCTTCCGCATGTGCACAAAAACAAAAAATCACTCAAAGCTCACACGTGCGTCCCCTCACAAGATTTTGCTTCTGTGCATGAGCACAAAGCAAAAATATGCTGGGACATGCACACGGGCACACAAGAGAACCAAAGCTGCATGTGCAGCACACCAATCGCTACCGGTGTGCAAATCCTCTATCATACCCTTAGCAACCCAGTACTTTGTGGCACCCTAGGGAGAAGTCAATTTTACAAGGACTCAGATCTATTCCGTGTAGACTTTTAAAGTTTATAATCAGTACTTTGAACTTCACCCAGAAGCCAATTGGGAATGAATGCACCTTGCAAACTAGTGATGTCAAATGGCCCTTGGGAGAAGTGCCCATAACCATTTCAGGGTTTCATTCTGGACCAGCTCTACCTTCCTGAGATTCCTTAAGGCCAACTCCATGTAAAGTGTATTGCATCTGAGACATGACTGAAAAGTGAGGGACTGTGAACAGCCCACCCACCCCCAATCCACAAACAGGTCAAGTGGACCGTAAGATGAAATGGTGCAGACTCCCCCAGCAATGTCAACCACAATTGCCACCTGATTCTCAAGTAAGAACTGTTCACACAGAAGGCTACCAAACTGCTCATTGAATCTGAGTGGGCAATGCTCAGAGTCAAGGATGGGAATCTTTTGATTCTGGGATTCAAGAGGCACTAAATTCACAGCCATATAGTCTTGGCAACATTGAACATTGTTCTTCCCCATCCTGGGATCTTCATAAGAAGGGAGGCCTAAATACTATACATAAAACAGGGTCTCTGCTTCAGACTGATTTGTGATATGAATGCAGACAGATCAATATGTAGAAGTGACACAGACCGCTTCATCTGATTGCAAAAGATCAAAGAAGCCCCAGTCCTTTGTTGTTGCTGTAGTATTACTGTATTTATATTGTCAGGACAGAATTTTGACAGCATCCTCAGAATGTCTGGAATGTACTCTGGTATCAGTGATGGGCTCCTACTGGAACGGTCAGGAACACAGTTCTGGTAGCAAAATTTGGAGCGCTACCCCAGAGCACCCAATTTGCACTGAAAGATGTTGAAACAAAATGCATAAGCCACACCCACAGTGTGGTAGTAAAAATTTTGGTACCCCATCACTGCCTGGTATAGTCATGTGAAAAAGTAAAATACAATCCACTGAACTTTTAACTTTTAAAATATATTGCAACATATAGATACAGTATTTGATCTTTATTATAACAATACTGATAGACCATATATATCAATGGTCCCCAATCTTTCTGGAGGGAGGGGAGGTGATAGTTCCCTGCTAGTGGTAGGCAGGCATGCATGAGCTCCATTTGTGAGAACACCAGACATGCATACCAGCCACTCATGCAAGGGGAGCTTCAATCGCAAATGCAAGATGGCTGCCATTTGTACAAGGGAAGCTTCATGTGCACATTGTCATCTGACACTTTCAGGGCCTAGTTCCAAACAGGCTGTGGCCTGGTAGTGGGCCGTAGCCCAGGAGTTGGGGATCCCTGATCTATATTTTATAGATTTCCCACATTATAATTCTTCAAGATGGAAACAAAATAGACTAGTAACTGATAAAGTTCCTTTTTGACCTACTTTACTTTCTCCTATTCCTATGTAGACATTAATTTGTGAATAATTTTGTTATTCGTTTTTATAAGAATTTACCCAAACTCTCAAATTGCTTCACATGTAGGATGAAAATAATCTATATTTTAATCAAACATGGAAGCTCAAGACCTTGCAATTAATATTCTAGATTTTAATACCTTTATATTCATTTGTGATTGTAGTTTTGTCTTAGAATTAACAATTGCTTTTCTGGAAAAACTGCTTATTTTAATAACTACTACAACTATAACTAATGGTAGACACATTCTTTTCACATGAAAATTATAGCTACTGAATTTGATTGAGGAATTGAGGGAAAGAAATGTGTTTACTTTTTAAAAATAGAAATTCAAAGTACTGATTGAATAAAGGAAAATTCACCTATTCTGAATGTTGTAAGAAAATAAAAATGTCAAGCACACAATACAGACCAACACAGTGAGATAAGAACAAGAGGAAAAGTGGGAAATATTAAAATTAGAATGTTAAATTTAAAATCAAAGGATTAATCAAAGAAGAAAAACTAAATTTCCATACATATTACAAATTTAGGAAAGTAAGCAAAAGCATTTTTAAAAATGCAATTAGAGAAAACAACTTAGGGAAAACAATAGGTTGTTACAAAATTAATTGTCTTGCAAGAATTTTGGCAACCTTTCTTGAAATATTTGCCCAAAGACTGCATTTACCATATCAAAAGCCTGTCATTGTGAAACTGATTAAGGTCTGGTCAGTTTCAGGCAGCAGATGTCAGTTGGCATAGGGTTCTGATGAACTAATTAAGGTTACAGAGCTGTTAACTTGTGATTAGCACTTTTTTTAGGGAAATGTAGTGCTGTGGTGAAAAAAGCATCTTAGGAAAAGAGAGGTTGTTTAAGCAATCACTCTTTCTTGTAATAGAAAAAATAGGAAAAAAACAAGTCAAGCACAGCCTCTTATCTAAATGATATAACAGCAACCTCTCTCTCTCTCTCTCTCTCTCTCTCTCTCACACACACACACACACACACACACACACACATGTTACTTTAATTCTACAGAATAGAAGAGGCTTATATCATCTGGGTATCTTTCCTTATTACTTCCCATTTTTATTTTTCTGTTGTTATGTACATAAAACAGTAAAAGCAAAAGACTATTAATAATAGTCTTTGAGAATGATGGAAAATTTAAAAATGTAATAAATATATAAGCAAAACATAAGTTCCCTTTTAGACTTCCGGTGCTATTTTTTCCTAGTTTTATTTTCTAGTGTAAAATACATAGATACAGATAATGTAGATTATTGTTATTAATTTTCTGCCTTTCATCTATTGATGTTTTTCATGTTTTTTTCCTCTCTGCATTTGCCTTCCTTTTGTCCTGTTTTTGCCAGTTATCTGTTTTTGAAGTTTTTTGATGTATAACTAAATAAACAAACATCAAGCTAAGTTTTATGCTGGGGTACTGAATGACACGTACATTAGTTCTGATGCATATTTGAGGATTAACAAAGGATGTACTGCATCCAAACTAATGTGGGAATTATCAGCATTAATTTACCAACAGGGCAAAGGATATTTGTTAAGATCTAGGAACATCCAAGTCAGAGTTTTGGGTATGCCCTGTTAAATGACTATATTGAGAAGCAATTGTTTCATATATAATCAGGCATTTTCTGAATTAACATTGTTCAAAGAGAACATTGAAAATATGTGATATGAAGTATAGTAGCATATGAATTAATTCCTGGTAGAATGTAAGGTTTATTACAATCATAAATAAGATTTATAATAATTATAATGGCTATATATGCCCAATGTCTTAATAAGGGTGAATGGTAGAAGACTACCTTCTTTTAGTTAAGTAATGTGTTTAAGAGCATAGTAGTATTTTGTTCATTTTGGTTGATGTCAAAAAATAATCAGGATCAAGCCTGATTAATACTTAGATACGAAACCCTAGGAAATATCAGGGCCATAGTCTATAATGGGAAAACAAAACAAAACAACTCATTAGTAAATAACTTCCATGTTGTTGAAAAGACTAAAAGGACAAATCAGTGCAACAAGATTCCAGTTCAATTCAAACAAACTTTATTTAAGAACAAAAAAAAGACAATTTTAACTCTACTTGGTCTTCTTTTGCGATTATTCTTCTCACCTAGTTCTTTTGTGAAAGTATCTACACTGCAAGAATTTTAGTGCCACATGTATAAAATACATGCACCCTTATTTAAAATTGCTGATTTCATGTAATCCATGATCACTAAGAACAATTTTTTTCAAGATGTGACTCCCCGTAGTTTGCTAAACAATATTAACCATACTTTACTGAATAAACAATAATTGCATGTCACTTAAAATATTAACAGATAAACTATATATTTACAGCAATGGCTGGGACCTCAGAACACATATTAAATGAAAACCAAAGAAATCAGTGTCTAAATGAACTTGATGTTTCTCCAAAACTAGGACCTGTCCAGATAATAAGCCCAATTTGGCTTTCGAGCTCATGTGCTAGAATAAGCCCCCCATCCCAAATATAAGCCTCCTCCAAATTCTTAGACATGTGTACAGCTGCCACACAAACATCACTAGGAAAAGGGCGTAGGCAGGGAGGACAGTTTGTCTGCAGCAGAGTTTCTGTTTCGATCTGGTTTCAAAGGTTCTGTTAATTCAGAAGATTCTGGAGCTGAAACGGCCCAACAGTAAACTGCTGCAGAAAAAATGACCCTCCCCACATGTGCCCCTTTTCCCCCATCTGTGGCTCCCCCCCAGACTTATCATTAGTCATTTGCAAAAGGCAAAGCAGGGTCTGTCCGTTGTTTCAACTGGCGTGTGAAAAAGTCTTCCTGGTGGTGCTTGGCTGCTTAAATCATTGGGAAGAGAGTCCATGGCTATCTCCCCCCCCCCATCGCTGCCACCCTTTCACACACCCCAATTTCCTTTCCAACTGGATCATTAAACAGCGCTGCCGCTTTGGCAGATAATGCAGTCCAACCTTGGTGAAATTCATCTCCTTCTGCTTGAAGATGCCATTGGGTTTGTGGCTAACCCCCACTTCCCTTCCCCAAGGAAAAGCAACTGATGTACATCTTCTGAGCGTCCCGCCTATCCTGAAAAGGAGCTGGAATTCAGCATTGGGCTTTGCTAAGAGGCTGGTTTGATTCCAAATAAATAATAAAAGCCACTGAGCTGGCCAAGATTGGTAGGCCAGATTCAGGAGGTGAATAAGCTGCCACTGGCCAGAAAGAGAAGATCGTGAGAAAGGGGCTGTCTCACAGTGCCTTCTCTCTCTCTTCTTCTCCTAAGAAGCAGCAGTGCATCTGGCCCACTGAATCTGGCCTGCTGATCTTGGGTGGCAGCATCTCTCACCCAATCCTCACTGGCTGCTGGCAAGAACCAGCCATGCTGATCCCACTTCATGGCTGCACAGAGAGACCGCACTGGCTCAGAGCTCTGGCGCCAGTCTCTCTCCCCCCACAGTCCCAGGTCGACAAAGCTAGGACTGGCAAGAGTATTTTTGGGTACTCTTTTTGCGGCCACCACTAAAAGAAAGGACACGCGAGCTAGGGTTTGTGTGAGCGGCCACTACGAGGCCATTCCGTGTAGATGGCAGGTATATGTGGGGCATGTTCTCCCCTTCACCCTCCCCCACCTTGCCTCCTCACCTTGTGCTGCCACAATTGCTGGAGGCGGTGGCTGAGCGGAACCGGCAAAGCAGTTCATTTGTGCGTCAACACCAGTCCCCTGCACTCCCAAAATAATAATGCCGCCCATCACCACCCCTGATAATAAGGCTAAGGCCATATTTTGGTAGTCAAAAGAAAATAAGACCCTGTCTTATTTTGGGGAAAATGTGGTATGTCCTGTGTCATGGACTCTACTTACCTTTCAAGTTGTGTACCAAGAGTCTAACCTCCAAATTATTCAGCAATCATTTCAAAAACAAAACTAGATTTGGTTTCATGTACATACATTTAGACTAATTGAAATGGTTAACCGTCCACCCATTTGATTCATAATTTTCCCATTCTTAATTTATTTATTTATTTATTATTTATTATTTGGATTTGTATGCCGCCCCTCTCCGAAGACTCAGGACGGCTCACAACAAGTGAAAACAAATCATAAATAATCCAATTAATTAAAATATTTAAAGATTTTTTAAAAAAACCATATACTAACAGACACACACACAAGCATACCATGTATAAATTAAATGTGCCCAGGGGGAGATGTTTAATTTCCCCATGCCTGACTGCAAAGGTGGGTTTTGAGGAGTTTACGGAAGGCAGGAAGAGTAGGGGCAGTTCTGATCTCCGGGGGGAGTTGGTTCCAGAGAGCTGGTGCCGCCACAGAGAAGGCTCTTCCCCTGGGGCCCGCCAACTGACATTGTTTAGTTGACGGGACCCGGAGGAGGCCCACTCTGTGGGACCTAATCGGTCGCTGGGATTCGTGCGGCAGAAGGCGGTCTCGGAGATATTAACACATATGCTGATAATTCTTTGAATTATCTGAGATCACATCTAAGAGTTCACCTCTGGCTTAGTGTAATATCTGAAATGAGTAATAATTTTAGAAAGTAGCTAAAACAGAGGAAATATTATGCATCTAGGAACTGTGATGTGGCTTAGTAATAAAATGTCAGCTCTATAAAGATTTATGTCTATTGCAATCCCTGTGACTGATGTGAAATGTCAGTGAGGAACTTGTCTCATTGTGCTTTTCCATATTAAGGAGCTGTTCAGTGATTCAAGATTAGAGAAAATGGAATGGCATAGTTAAGTAGTAAACTGATGTTTCTGGCACTTAAAGAATATATATTTGGTCTCAAAACATTTAACACTTGAGTGGCTTAAGTTCCTCAGAAGCCTGACTAGAAAACAAATTTCTCTCTCTCTCTCTCTCTCCCCCTCTCCCTCCCTTTCTCTCTCTCTCTTTGTCTCTCTCCCCCCCCACCCCGTTCTTCTCCCTCTGTCTCTGTGTGTATGTGTTTATTTTACATGGAAACAATTACATTGGACTTTTTCTTTCACAGATTGCTCTGAAACTGAATATTTTTGAAAACACAAATCCTCTTTTGTGTTATTTTCTAACACTTGTTTTATTTATTAACTGCATTAAATCTAAATGGAATGAACAAATACAGCTGTAATTATGAAAAGTATTTGACATCTTATTCCCTTTGCCCCGTACATTTGTTGAATAGTTGACAATAATTTTCTAAGTTAAAATATGACAACCCTCTTTAGAGACATTTTTAAAATTAATGTGATTCTGATTTCAATTCTTTAGATTGTTCTTTTTTCCCCCTTAAAAACCATACTATAAATCTTTATATTTGCCTTACATAATTGTTGTGGTTAGCTCTGGCCCAGCTCCTGCCCCAAGGACTGTGGATGTGGGGGAGACATCCACATCCTGCAGGCCTGTTTTGCCCCCGGTGGAATCTGCTGATGAAGACTCCTCTGACCAAGAAGACATGAGTGACAGGGAGGAGGAGAGTGTGGCAGACAGCTCAGAAGGAGATCAATTATCTAGCTCCTCCTTGGATTCAGAACAAGAGTTAATGATACAGCCATGCATGCAGAGAGCGATAGGCAACAACAACTGAGAGATTATTATCAAAGAAAATGAGGCCACCTGTGGTTGGGTGGGGCTGTGGTAATTAGTGAGGCTGCTATAAAGAGCAGCCTGTGGGTTTGGCCATTGTGGAGGATTATCTGATCATTGTGTTTGGTGACTGCTTTACTGACTTGGACCTTTTGTGTTCTGATTTTTCCCCGCTTTGAAACTAAACCAGGGCAAAGTGTGTTTCACTTCGTGAAAAAAGAAGGACTGTGAATTGCCTCACAGCTGCAAGCTAAGTATCACAGAACTGATAAGGGACTTGTACAAATTACCAGTTTGTTTGGAGGCGAGTGCTCTTTGCTATACCAAAAGAGGGCTTAGTTTAAGTGAATTTTCATTACAAAGAACATTGTTTTGAATTTTCAAACGCGTGTGTGTCTGAAATTTGTACCTGTGAATTTTGGGGAGGAGTGTACCAGAGAGCCAGACAGAATACATAATATATAACATGAACTGCTTTTCCACTAGGTTTGGTTGGCAAAATGTGGTGGAGCCAACTGCTGCATTAGTTGTCTCCAGGCACAAAGAAGATTCTATGCCTGTGTGCACACTCATGTGTTTGTTGTTGATGCTGAGACAATGCATCAGTGACTTGCTCTGAGAACATCTGTCACATTTTAAAGGTATAAAAGCGCAGTTGAATTCTTCTATGATAAGAGAATAATGAAATAATAATATCTTTCTCTATGAGTTTGAATATGTCCAGAAACAGCCATTACTTGATACCAAAAGAGAAGTGAAGCCAGTGAGGATGATGAAGAACTGAATAAGAAGCATTTTATAATAGATGGTTTCGTGGCATTGAATCTACCAAATGGGCTTTAGAATAGAATAAAATAGAATAAAATAGAATAAAATAGATTACAATTTTATTGGCCAATTGTGATTGGACACACAAGGAATTTGTCTTGGTGCATATGCTCTCAAAATTTCAAAAAAGCTGTAGCAGCAAAGTTTTTAGTAAGAAAAAGGTTATTCAGGAAACTAAGATCAGAAATAATTTTTAAAAGGCAGGCAGTTTATTTCTTGCCTAGATTGACTTCTGAGAAACAGAAGAAATTATGTTTTGTTTAATATGCTTATAGGATAAATTCAAAGAAATCTTGTCTTAAATCCCCTCCTATGAGATATAAATGTGTTAATATATAAATAATATTTCTATAACATGTTTTTTTTTTTGTAAATTATTATCCCAGCAAAAAGAGCAGGTTAACTTTATTAGTTTGTACTGAGTTTTGAGTAGAAAAGGATCTTTCAATAGGTGAAATGGGTAACCTTTTCCCAAGATTAGCTATATAAAAAGTAGCATTTGTTTATCAAGAATTTGGATTACTTTTGAATTAATTTAACTGATACTTTGGAAATCATACTGATCTCTGCATTCAGATTATCTTTCTGTTTTAATTCAATAATAATAATTATTATTATTATTATTATTATCATCATCATCATCATTATTATTACTATTATATTATTATTATTATTATTATTATTATTATTATTATTATTATTATTTATTAGACTTGTATGCCGCCTTTCTCCGAGGACTCGAGGCGGCTCACAAAATACAACACAATAATAATATGGTACAAATCTAATAGTTAAGAACTCTAAGCTAAAAAACCCCTTACATTTAAAAACAGTCAATTAACTCAATAACATCCACACATAACATTGAATAGTCAGAAAGAAATGGAGGCATGCTCTAACTGCCCCAGGCCTGGGGACGTAGGTAGGTCTTAGACTTTTGCGGAAGGGGAGGAGGGTGGGGGCAGTGTGAATCTCTGGAGGGAGCTGATTCTAAAGGACCGGGATCGCCACAGAGAAGGCTCTTCCCCTAGGTCCCACCAGATGACATTGTCTGATCGACAGAACCTGGGGAAGGCTAATTCTGTGGGACCTAATTGGCCGCTGGGATTTGTGCGGCAGAAAGCGATCCCATAAGTAATCTGGTCCGATGCCATGTAGGGCTTTATAGGTCATCACCAATGAAGTGACTCGAGACAGCGAGTGAACGAGACGGTTCTCTTTATTCAGCTCTTTAGGAAGTGACAAATCAGCTGGAACGCGTCTCAGCTGGGCAAGGGAAAACCGGCTCTATTTATACAGGTTTTTTTCCCGCTCAAAACGAGCTGTCAGCGCCTTAACCAATCAGGTGCAACCTATTAACATATTTTCCCTGGTAACAGTTTACACAGATATATACAGAGTATTCAACACCCCTCCCTCTCTAGAAAAAAAAAATACAGATTACTCAGAGAGCCATGTGATGTAGTCAGCCAATCGGTGCGGTCTTTGTATGTTCCTTGCTGACCTGCGCAGTTCAGTTGGTCCTGCGTTGTCGGCAGAAGAGGAGGTCGGTTCGTCGGTACCTCCTCTGGCTTCTAAGGGCCCAGGCTGAGCTCCGGCCCCCAGAGTCGAGCAGGCTGGCACATCACCGACCTCTGCTGACGAAGATGGCTCCGTGGCGCTGGCCGAGCAGCTTCGTGGCGGTGAGTCCAAGTCTAATTCGATTAATGTTGGAGCTGCGTCGTTTATAATTGGGTTTTCGGTGTGTACAACTGGTCTTTTATCACTAGGCTCGGTTTCAGGGCACCTCCTTAGATGATCGATGTGCCTAGTCCATACTCGGCCATCGTTTAACAATATTATATAAGTTTTTGGTGCTTTTTGCTGTAACACGGTACCCTTAAGCCACTTAAGGCCTCCATCAAAATTCCTTGCAAATACACATTGCCCCATAAACATATGTCTTTCAGCATTTCCAGACATGTAATTATTTGTACAAAACATAGGGTGTAACCTATCTAAAGTTGACCTGAGTTTCCTGCCCATAAGAATTTCTGCAGGGCTTCTGTGGGTTGTTGCATTTGGAGTTATGTGTTGTGCCAATAAGAATTCATCTAAATGCTCTTGCACCTCCCCAGGGCCAGCCCTTTTTAATGCCTCCTTGGCAACATGAACATATCTCTCCGCCAATCCGTTCGCCCATGGCGAAAAAGGAGAGATGAGGGCGTGCCTTACCCCTAATTGGTCTAGGAATAGTTCAAACTGTCTGGCTGTCAGTTGGGGCCCATTATCAGAGACTAATACGTCTGGACAGCCATGCGTGGTAAAGAGATGGCGCAGAGCTCTTATAGTTGCACATGTGGTGATATTATGCATTACAATTATCTCGACCCACTTAGAATATGCATCTACTACAATTAAGAAGTATTTTGAATTAATGGGACCAGCGAAATCTATGTGTAATCTTGACCATTGCCCCTTGGGTTGCTCCCAATCCATGGGTGTAGTTTTTGGCGGTTTTGGCCTTGACTCCTGACAGGGGTCACACTTGGCCACCCATCTCTCAATTTCGGCATCAATTCCTGGCCACCAGAAATTCCCCCTTGCTAACCCCTTCATCCTTACGATGCCTGGATGACCCACATGCAACATATTCAAAACTTTAGATTTTAACTTTTCTGGAATTACTACCCGGTCACCCCACAATAGACACCCTTTAACATAGGATAGTTCTAACCTCTTACTTTGAAATTCAGACATGTCTTTCCCCATATCTTCGGTATTCCAGCCCTTAAGTACACAATTAATAACTTTCATGAGAGTGGGGTCTTTTTTGGTATGCTCCGCCACTTCCTTGGCAGTTGTCAGGGGGTTATCTGCTAATTCTATCAGTAAGACATCAGCAGAAGGGGCAGGGTCTTCCACTACTTCAGGGATGGGGCACCTGCTAAGGCCATCCGCATGGTTTATGGTTGTGCCTCCTCTATGTGTTAGCTCATATTGGTATCCTGACAAAAAAATACCCCATCTAATCAAGCGTGGGGACATGAAGGGTGGAGTTGGTTTGTCTGGGGCTAGAAGGCCTAACAATGGTTTGTGATCGATAACCAATTGAAACTTCCTACCAAAAATGTAGTTGTGGAACTTTTTGACCCCCGCTACTAATGCTAAAGCCTCTTTGTCCAGCTGACTATAGTTCCTTTCTGTGCTAGACAGTGTTCTTGAGAAAAATGCTATAGGGGCCTCCGTACTGTTAGGCAGCACATGAGCCAGAACACTACCCACCCCATAGGGAGAAGCATCGCACGTAAGATGTAGGGGGAGTAACGTACTGTACTGTACGACTACGCTTTTGGAAGTTAAGAGGTTCTTTATTCGAGAAAAAGCTTCACTTTCAATTTTCCACCATTTCCAAGGAACTTCCTTCTGAAGCAGCTGGTGTAGAGGTTCTGCTGCTGTGGCCTTCTGCTTCAAAAAAACAGAGTAGAAATTTAGTAGGCCTAAAAAGGCCTGCAATTCTGCCTTACTTTTGGGCTCTGGGGCCTCTTGTATTGCCTTGACCTTATCACTGGTGGGATGGATCCCTTCGCCATCAATTGTGTAACCCAAAAAATTGACACTTCTGGTTCCCCACACGCATTTGCCAGGTTTAACTTTGAGACCCTTGCTCTGTAGTCTAGTTAGAACTTGCCTTATTCTTGTGTTTAACTGGGTCTGATCCTTTCCTGCAATTAGAATGTCATCAAAGTAAGGTATGGTTCCCCCGATCCCTGTCAGCAACCGCTCCATCAAGCTCTGAAAAATTCCCGGGGCTACACTTACACCAAATTGCAACCGGGTGCATCGTAAAGCCCCTCTATGGGTGACAATAGTTTGTGCTAACGAGGTAGGTTCGTCTACAGGGAGCTGTTGGTATGCCTGGGCGAGGTCAATCTTTGCGAATACTTTCCCTTCCCCTAGGGAGTGGAGTAGGTGTTGTACTACAGGTATGGGGTATGGATGATGTTGCAAGGCTCTATTTAGGGTTGATTTGTAGTCTGCGCAGACTCGTAAGGAGCCATCTTGCTTGAGAGGAGTTACAATTGGGGTTTCCCATGGAGCTTGGTCCACTGGGACTAGGATGCCTTGACGTATGAGTTTATCCAATTCAATATCTAATTTAGGGAGTAGTGGCAGGGGCACTCTCCTTGGTTTGATGCGGACAGGAGGTACTTTAGGGTCAAGGGAGAATGATATGGGTGGTCCTGTATATGATCCCAGAGTTGGACTAAAGACATCTGGGAATTCTTTGACGAAATCAGGAATATGAGAATGTGTTAATTTGTGGATGCCTGAGATTTCTATACCTAGGGGAGCCATCCACTCTAAGCCTAAAAGGGAGTGTGTTGGCCCTGACACCACTAACAATGGAAGATCAGCTTTAAAACATTTGTAGACAATTGGTACAGTTAGCATACCCAGGATAGGAATTAACCCCCCTTGAAAGTCCTTAATAATTAAACTGGAATGCATTAAATCAGCTTTGCCAATATGTGGCATATACAGTTTGACCTTTGTCCAAGGCATAATACTATATCTAGAACCAGTGTCCAGTTCCATCTGGCATGGTTTAGAATTTAGAAGTAAAGAAATATGAATTTTTGCTTTGTTGGCTGTCACCGTATTATTAATGGAAATGTCCTGGTTACCTCTTAAGTAGTCACGGTTAAAGTTGGAGTGCTTGTTGCGGCCGAAAGGCCTGAATCCTCTGTTTTCGCGTGGTTGATTCTGTAATCTTGGCGCCCGTTGAGTGGAGAATGTTTCCTCCAGCATGGGGGCTCTGCATGCTTCGGCTATGTGTCCCCGGCGGGCACAACGGCGGCAATTGGCATCCCGGAAAGGGCACTGGTGGCGGGGATGGTTGCCCGGCAACCCGAGCACGGAAGTGATGGACGAGGCTGCCTCATGGAGCGTGGGTTGTCTTGTCGGATTAGAAAGCAGTCGTCCTCGGGGGTCGTAGATGGGCTTACTTCGACTGGAGAGTCGGCGCGGCGAGAGGGCAAAGTGATGTGAGCCACGACTTCCTGCTTGTCGTTGTGTTTAAGTTCTTTTGCAGCCGCCTCAGCAACTTCCGCGGTCTGGGCTAATTTGATGACCGTTTGTAGAGAAGGCTCCTCTTCGGTCAGGAGTTTGTTCCTGACAGTTGAATTTCTCATCTCGAAGATGAGGGCGTCAATTAGGCGGGCTTCCGGGTTTTCAAAGCGGCATTTTGACAGCACGGTTCGTAGGCGCGTAGCGTATTGGTTGATGGTTTCTGCCTCTAACTGTCCCATTCTTGAAAACTGGTGTTTGTATACGATCGCCGGCTTCGTCGGTTTGAAATGGTCCGAGAGTTTCGTCTTCAGTGAGTCCCAGGAGATGGAATTTGCCGGAGCCGGGTCGGTCAATGTCTGGGCGAGATCGAACATCTCCGAGCCGCAGTAATTCAAAAAGATTGCTCTCTTCCGATCGTTGTCGGCATCCCTCATGCCAGCAGCCTCGAGGAAGACGTCGAATTTCGCGAGGTAGGTGTCCCATGTATTCTTCTCCGGGTTGAAGAATTCCGGAGCTCTCCCGACAGGCAGGGAATCCATAGCGGCAAGCGAGGCTCGTTCTTCCGTCGTCGCCAGGTGAAGTGACTCGAGACAGCGAGTGAATGAGACGGTTCTCTTTATTCAGTTCTTTAGGAAGTGACAAATCAGCTGGAACGCGTCTCAGCTGGGCAAGGGAAAACCGGCTCTATTTATACAGTTTTTTCCCCCGCTCAAAACGAGCTGTCAGCGCCTTAACCAATCAGGCGCAACCTATTAACATATTTTCCCTGGTAACAGTTTGCACAGATATATACAGAGTATTCAACAACCAACACTTTGAATTGCCACATGCATTGTGGCATTTGCCACATGCAAAATTACCTGAAAATTAACTGGATTGTTACTTTTCTTATTCAGAAGCTTTTAACAATTACCTGTCTTCACTTCAGTTGTTTTTTGTTTTGTTTTGTGTAAGCAAAGCATTAATTCTGAGAAAAATATTGTAGATAAAGCAAGCAGGTATTCTTTATCAACTACTCTGTGCAAACATAATAATAAATCCTGCATTTGAATGCCTTGAACTATCTCTTCAGTTTCCTTGTATTACAACCATGGAAATAAATCATATTTTATCTTATCTTGCTACGGGGTTCTTTGTTTTATTTTTTGAGAGGAGAGGGAACTAATAAAAAGAAGGAAATTATGGTGAACAACAAATGCTATTTTTTCAATCATAACAGTTCTCTAATTTTCATCCAAATATTTGTGCAAAGAAATTGCTTTCCTACAACTTCTTTCTTTAATAGAATAAACATATGAGAATGTATTGGTTTTGCACAAGAAGAGAAAAGAGGAGCACAAGAATCTAAGACTTGCTGCAATTTTCTAACAAATCTTTATCTTGTTACTGGACCATTAGAAGGTCTAGGCATCATTTTATGAGATATACTAAATAAGATACAATTAAGTAAAGATTTTAATTTTAATTGCTGAAAAACCATCAATAAGTGTAGTTATTAAATAATTGATAATTTGTAGGTTGCTTTCTTTTGTATGAGCCGTGGTGGCACAGTGCTTAGAATGCAGTATTGCAGCCCATTCTGCCAACCGCCAGCAATTCAGCAGTTTGAGTCTCACCAGCTCAAGGTTGACTCAGCCTTCCATCCTTCTGAGTTTGGTAAAATGATAACCCAGTTTAGGAGGGTTATAAAACACTGTGAAGCAGTATATAAGTCAAAGTGCTATTGCTATTTTTAATGTATAAACATTTTACTCTAAAACAACAGCATGAAACAAATCCCATACAGAGTATCAAAATAAGTACAGATAATTGCAACAATAATGAATAATTAAAGCAAATGAAAATATAAGTGAAATTACTTTAATACTGGAAGTTATAACATTACATTTAAAATGGCAACACCAGCTAGTGCAACATTAGAATTGATTACATTAGAATTTAAAACAGGTAGGAAAATGTAAACGTTCATTCTTTTGGGGAGCGAAGAGATGGTAGAGTAGCTATCTGACATCTTTTCAAAATACAATATTGTAAACCATTTCCAAGTTCTTTAAAATGAGTAAGAATATAAAAATCATGGCCTTTGTGCAGTGTTTCCATTAAGTTGTTTTGTACATGGCACGTAAATGGTTCTGTTTATATATCTGATTTTATATGTAATTTTTTTGCAACTTAAATAGCATATTTTCTTAAGGTTCTTGTGTGTTTGTTGTTTTATTATTATTTTCACTTGTTTTCATTCTGAAGGAAGCTGGCAATCAAAAGACAAGGAAGTAAAGAGCAGCATTTGACTGAACCAAGGTCCTAGACCTGCAGTTTAATGAGGTAATTAGTGTTTAATTTGTTTGACTTAGAACAGCTGTTAGAGTGCCTATAAGGCAGCTTTCAGTTATTTGAAACATGTTTGTTTCAAGTAGATTTTATAATTCGTCCAAGAAATCTTTCCTCTTAGCTTGTTAAAGATATTTTCTTATCTGTTTGAAGTGGGATGGACCCTTGGCATGGAGAAGGGTTCTCATTGGGAAAGCTTCTCTGCATTGAAGAATAAAATAAAAAGAAGAATAAAAAAGATGTACAGAATATAAACATTGAGTTTTACTTAAGAAAGAATGTGGAATTTGGCAATCCATCAGAGCAGCCAGCAAGGAAAGTGTAACATCTTTGACCTTTCTTCGACTTCCCTGTTCTTTTCTGTTTGTGACTAAATACATTCTGTTTTTTATTTATTTGCAAAATCTTTCAAGCAATTCTTTTCAACTCAAATCTCAACTGTAACTTTAAGGGGTTTCTTTCTGCAGGACACATTCTGATTTGTATTTAAATTTTACTATCAGCACACTGAGATGTCTACTTAAACATGAAAACTTTTTTGGCTTTTCCACTATATTGGTGGGTTTTTTAAAAAAACAACAACAACGAAGGCTAGAAGAAAAGGTGCTATAATCTTTGGTCAGATAAGTTTAGAGATTGTATAGGTGTGTATTCCGTGAAGATGAAATTGCTCTAAAATTTCTCTATAGTTATCTGCAGGTTTTAAAATTCCATAGTAGGGATTCTTATATCTGCAAAAGAAAAATATCTTCAGTACATGGAATATAAGTCAGTTCATGTGTTCTTGTGGCCAAAGAAATTATATAAAACTAAAGTTGTCACTGATAGCCTTACTTATGGAAAACTGAGAAAATTAGGAAAGTATACACTATTATGACCTTTCTGAATATGAGAGCATTTTGGGAGTGGTGTCAACAGTGAATCTTCAGGGGGGAAAAGCATGAAATATGTACACACGAAAAGGAAAGAAGTGAAAATAAAATGATGTGAAACATAAACTATAATTGCAGTATGAAAAGAATGTTAGATTCTAGATCAATCTCCCAATAGAATGAGTGCAAAATAGATGTAAGAAAAGCAGAAATGAGAATATGGAAACTGCTTGGAAGAGGGAAAAATAATTTTACACCTTTGGGGATGTCTCCTTCAAGTGGATTTTGGCACTTAATTTGTGCTAGTTAGGAGGCCACACCTCAGAGGTCCCTTCTCCAAAAAAATCACATTACAGTTATTTGTAAAATACCCTTCTCTCTAGCAGTATCCTTGCTCTGGAAGAATTTATATCCTGAGGATAGGATGTTGTCATGGAAATAAGTGATGGAGGCAATGTATACATGAAACATTTAATAAACAGCTAAGCAAAGGGCAGTTTTTCATTAGATTAAATTTGTTTATTGCATGATATTTTTACTGCTTACTAATCATTTCAAAATAAGAGAATTAATCTTGATGAATTTCAAATTTTCTCCCATTTTGAAAATGTGTGTGTGTGTGTTTCTGTCATATCACCCTGGTATATTGAAGGAGCATCACAGCTTCATTTTTGCCTCTTGCCCCAACCCAGGGCCATTTCCAAGGCAGTTAATTTGTTCATAGCCAACAAACTATATTCTGTATGTATCACATGTTTTTGCTGAATTTTTAAAATTAAGGGAGACTAGGATAGCACTATTTCCGCCTTGTTCTGGCCTCATCAGCTAGCCTGATCACCCTTACTGGGATTTGATCCTGCAGCTTCTGCCTTGTAAGGCAGAGAATTAACCTCTAGGCCACAGGATCTGATCTTTTCTTTAAGATGTCTCTTGAACATCTTAAAGTTGCTGAAGTTCAGAAACATTGATATATGGCAGGAGTCGGCACCCTAAAATACTCAAAGAACCATTTGGACCTGTTTCCCAGAGAAAAGAAAACCCCGGGAGCTACAAAACCTGGATGGGCGTGGCCAACTCACTGTCACTCACTCCCACTAAGTCACAATGCCACCCCGCCCCAGCCATGCTTACCCAGGTTTTCTGGCTTTCTATGTTTTCTTTTCTATGGGAAATAGTTTTCTCTTTCTTTAGTTTCCTCTCTCCCCCTCCCATCTCTCTCTTTCTCACCCTCTCTCTCATTGCTCTCTTTCTCTCTCCCTGCCTCCCTCTCCCTCCCTCATCTCTCTCTTTCTCATTCCCTTTCACCTTCTCTTTCTCTTTCTGCTTAGGAATGATCACCACCCCTGGTGGAAGCTTCGCTTTGGGTGACCCTCCTCCAGGGGTGGGCTGCTGCCCAGATGGGGGGAAATGCAGTGGGGTAGCAAAAATGGAGCTCTACCCCAGAGCGCCCAATTTGCACTGAAAGATGTCGAAAGAAAATGCAGGGTGTCCTGCATAAGCCACACCTACATTGCAGTAATAAAAAATTTGGTATCCCATCACTGCCTTCCTCCCTCTCTCACGACTCCTTGTCTGGCTGTGGTGGGGCCACGAGGGTGCACATGCATGGGGAGATCCTCCTCAAGCAAGCATCAAAGTGCAATAAAGACAGGTGCAGGATAGGCGTCACCTCGCTGAAGTTAACAGCATGCAAAAGGATGCTGCTTCTCTTCTGCTCTAAGAATCTAGCTATCACCTTGCCATGTTCCTTCCCTCCACACGAGAAGAGAAGGAGGGGGATGGGGAGGAGGGTCACTGGAGCTCTCTCTCAGCTCCCTTCCTTCCTCCCCCCTCTCTCTGTGTGCATGTGTGTGTGTGTGTGTATGTACATGACAAGGCAATGGCCAGATCCTTAGGACAGGATAGAAGCCATTCCCAAAGACCTTCCTAAAGCAAGCATCCAGCCTCCTTCCGTGCATGCCTTTGCTGCACTTTGTTTTACTTTGGCATGTGTACACCCTCCTGGTCCTGACACCCCAGCCAGGGAGTCACGAAAGGGGAAGGAGGGTCACTCGAAAGAAAGCCTCTGCCAGGGGTGGCAATCATTCCTCAACCAGTGCCGGATAATCAGTCCTGGCTACTTCTTCATTCCCACTATTGCCCTTACCTTCTCAGGCCAGATAAGGGAGGGGAAGATGAGGGACTGGGCCAGCCAGGGGGGTAGGCAGCCACTTGCGGCCAACCCCTGTATATGAGATTCCTTTCAGTAGTGCTTTGATCACAACAATAATACTTTAAGTGAACACTGGTCAATCACGCCCCACCTCCTTTCTTAAAAGGCAATTCTTTTACCTTCATCTTACAGAAAACAAGAGGCTAGATTTCAACTAGTTTAATATTGTACACAGGCATCATAAAGCCTTCTCTGTGGCGGCCACAACCCTCTAGAATCAACTCCCCATGGAGATTAGGATTGCCCCCACCCTCCTTGCCTTTCGTAAACTCCTTAAAACCCCCCTCTGTCATCAGGTATGGGGAAATTGATTCCCCTGGGCCGTTTCCATTTTATGTATGGTTTGTATGAGACGTATGATTGTTTTTTTACATTAAGGGGTTTTAAACTGTTTTAATTATTGGATTTCTACTGTTTTTATTGTTGTGAGCCGCCCCGAGTCTTCGGAGAGGGGCGGCATACAAATCTAATTAATAATAATAATAATAATAATAATAATAATAATAATAATAATAAAATGCTCACAGTTTTCTCCTGATATTTTTCTGCCAAAAGAAAAGATAGTTATTTTAAACTCAGGTTTTCTGTATTTTGTTCTAATTTAATTATATTTTCCATCTGTATTTTTCCTGTTAAGTATATTTTCATAGTTAAATATCTTAATTAAAAATTGCATCATCACTGTACCCAATGTCAGCCTTACTAGGTAGACAAGACAGGAATCAAAACATCTTCAATTAATTCTACTTTATTGTAAGGTAGATGAACAGATTCATGCAAGTCTGAAAGTACAATTCTCTTCCATCTCCTTTACTCAGAAGAAACTAAGGAGGATCTCTTCTGAGCCTCTGAGTCACTATCCAGCTGCAGTGTGATGACTGTTAACTGAAGACCCTCTCTGGCCCAGTCTCCCATTATATATCCTTATATATAATGAATCCAGACAAGCAATCTCAGTATTAAAATGTTTTAACTCTCTGAGAAGTGGAAAATTTTCTTACAAGTGCAGATCTATATGCCCTAACTTCTAGTTCTTTGGAGCATCAACCCTTAACAGCTGTACAAGTACTGTCAAAAGAATGAATTATACTGCAGAGTACATGCGGCTTATAGTTTATTGAAGTTTCTGTCAGTGGAATTAAATAGGATACTCAAAAATTCTATCAGAACTAGTCCATGCCTGATTTCTTTAGCGCTGTCTTGATACATCAAGATAAATGTTCATGAAGTGCAGAGAAAACTACAATCATTCATACATACAAGTAATGCCTGTTATCTCCTCAGTTGACATTCTTTAAATAAAAAAGAATTCAATAGTGGAATTAGCAATGAGGATGGTATAAATATTTTTTTCTCTGACTTTTTCGCTAACTCACTGGAGCTGTATAATTTTTAAAAAGAAGCCGTCCACAATTGATTAGTATATTTTTATGCTAATACATAGTGGAAAGTTTTGCAAAGTCAATGAAAAAGAAAAGTTAAGGTCAAACTATATGTTAGATCTCATATGATATGAAACTGAATATGAGACATAATTAATGCATAAAAGGCATGCATTTTAAACCTTTCCACCCACTTGCTTAATTTCTAAATTTACTGTACTCCACTCTTTAAAAAAAGAATTATCACCAACAATTTAGAAGGATACACTGTAACTGGACAAGAAGTCCAGTTGCCTCTTGAAAAAGTAACTTTAGAGCAACAATAATTGTTCTACATGTTTAAAGTATTGCTATTTCATATTAATGGCTTTCACATCACAATTAACATAGTGTGTTTATGGTGGATCTATTGATAAATTTTTCATGATAAGATCTGTTTCACTGCGTTTTGTGCCAAACTGAAATGAATGACCAGTAACCTTAAATAGACAGTATTTATTTATTTTATTTATTTATTCGATTTTTATGCCGCCCTTCTCCTTAGACTCAGGGCGGCTTACAACATGTTAGCAATAGCACTTCTTAATAGAGCCAGCATATTGCCCCCACAATCCAAGTCCTCCTTTTACCCACCTAGGAAGGATGGAAGGCTGAGTCTTGATGGCCATTTTGGTCACCCATGAGTGGTGGTGGTTCTACAGCCCTTGATACCTCTGTTTCTCTGGAGGCAACCACAGATGGTGTAGGCAAACTTGAAGAAAAACAGTTCTCTATGAGATCTGATAAAGCCTTAGGATCCTCATCTGGGACTGGCCCAGCCTGATACCATAAGTGATCAATGTGGCATCTGATTGTACCATCATTCCCCAGAGTAACTTTGTATGACAAAGGGCCCGTTAACTTACTTACCCTAGCTGCCACCCAAGGTGCCCCACTCTCATAGTTCCTGGCCCAGACCAATTTACCCGACTGTAAGTTCCTGGGGTATATGTGGCAGAATCATCTCTGTCACTACTCTGTCTGGGTACAGTTGGTCAAGCTTTCTTGTGAGCCAGCAGCCCCACCTCAGCTCCACTGGCCTGCAACCTGTTGCTGTACTGGGAGTTGTGTGTTGACACAGGAGATAGTTCATCAGGCAGTGATTCCAGTCCCCATTTGTCATCTGCTTGAGTGCTTCTTTCATGGTCCTGACTATTTGTTTGACATGACAGTTGATCACAGGGTGAAATGGAGTGGGCGTTACATGTTAAATCATGTTGGCATTAAGGAATGACTGAAACTCTTATGCCATTAATTGTGCCCCATTGTCAGACATGATTACATAGGGCAGACCATGTGCGGTGAACAGGTGGTACAACTCTTGGATGACCCTGGTCATTGTCATTGATGAGACTGGTGCCACTTCCGACCACTTAGAATAACTGTCCACTACTATCAGCAACACCTGCCCCACAAAATCAATGTGCACACAAAACGATGGGGAAGGCGTGATCTCCCAGCAGTGCACTGGGGCTTGTGGCATCTCCAGTCGGATTTCTTGGCAGACCTGGCAACTCCTTACTTGATTCTCAATGTCTTTGCTCAGATTTGACCACAAGTAGTTCCTGGCTAGAGTAAGGTGACCAGACGTCCCGCTTTCGGGCAATTTGTCCTGCGTCCCACAGTGTTTTCAAAAAGTCCCGATTTTTTAAAAGTGGGACGTCTGGTCACCTTAAGTGAAGGGGAAGGGTCAGGCCAATCTGCAACGGTCTTGGGCTTGGAGACGTTGGCCGGGAGGAGCACTACCTCCAATGTCCGATGTCCGAAGGTCTGGCTGCGGGGAGGCAGCTCCGAGCTCCGAGCGTGTTCCCCAAGTGAGTGGGGCTGGACCATAAAAAAGACCGATGCCAAGCAGCTCTTCCCAGTGCCGCAGATGGAATGGCATGGGCTGGTGGCTCTGGCTTGTCCTCCTCCTCACTCAGTTCCTGCCCCCTCCACCAGCACCGGTCTCAGGAAAGCAGGAGAAGTTCCACTAAACGAGCACTAACTTCTCTCTCTCGTAAGTTTGGGGACCAACCGATCCGACCTCCGAGTTGGTTTTTTTCCCCCTCTCTCCCAGCAATTGTTTCACCTAAGCATCAGTGCTTTTTTCAAGCTGGTTTCAGGTGGAAGGGATCTGCTCCTCTTCTGGGAGGGTTGATGGTTTGCTTTACAACAGGGCCCCAGTTGAAGCCTGCATGAGTCTGGGCTCACGCTGCCATCCATCCGTCTGTGTTCTCCCCCACCCCCACCCAGAATGTTGTCCCAGTTTAATAAGGTAATAATCTAGTCACTTTAGGCTAGAGTCTTCATCCAAACAATTCCTGGATGCCCATCACATAGAGAATCTAGCATCTTGGAGAAAAACTGGCTCATCCAAAGCACACATCCCTTGTGGCTTGACAGTTCATTTTTTTGAGAAGCATAGTGCTGGCACTAATGGCCTGGCCAGGTCTCTGCCCATACCCTTAACACCCAGTTGAGAATGCAGCTAGGCATTCTGTCCATGGTGGTTTCAGCTGCAACGTCCCCTGCAGGCAGGGCTGCTTCAAGCAAGTCCACGATCACCAGAATGCAACAAGCTGGGGCCAGATCAGACGATCTTCCAGATCAGGGAACTCGCATTTCCATGAAGCATGGTGAAGGGTTGCCACAAATTCTACTGGAGATTCCCTGGATCTCTGTTCACATTGCTTGAATACATGACGCCAGGCGATGACTGAGAATTTAGGGTCAAAATGTTTGCTTAATTTTTTCTTGAGGTCTCCGTAGGGCATAGGTGGTGCTATGCTTGCTGGTGCTATCAAGTTTTCAGTGATATCAAATGTGAGTTGTCCACAGACACATAGTAGGATTGCCACCTTCAAGCCATCATCCATGACATTGTCCATGACCTGATTAGTCTGGAGATAGTTGTCTACTTGGGAAACATATAAGCTCCACTGTTCCAGGTGAATAATATTGAACTTGTTGAGTCTTCCCAATTTAGCTATTTGGTTCTGGTTAATGCCTGTAATGTGCGGTTGGAACTGTGCTACACATAAGAGTCCTGGGGTCGGATCTCTCAGGTACGTCTGTGCTCCAGTGTGTCTTACTGGCAGGCAGGGCAGGGAGCATGGTCCCATCAGGACTCTTTACCCAATCTGACACCTAGTGATTTCAGTCTCTTGGTCAGCTTGGTTAGTTTCCTCTGCAGGAATATCGCCACTATTGTGTAGAACAGACCAGTATAGATACAACAGTATTTATTGACCCAAATTAGAACTGAGTAACAACAGGCAAACCTCTGTAATTTATATCCTGGGCTCACAGGGCCTTTACTAATCATAATACTTGAAAGAGCTCACCCAATTATGAACGTTCTAAGGTTTTCTCCAAAACAGTTGGATTTAACATTTAGGGTCATCTAACGGTTAGTTTCACTTTAGCAGGGCTTAACACAACTATATCAAAGGGGGATTCCTGCACATTTAGACTATTCAGATATAGAACTGATAGCAGGAATTTTCCCCGCTTGCTGAACTGGCAGCGATAGCCCGCTGAACATGCCTCTAAACCAGCTCTCTGTTCACTACCACCTCTGAATTATATGTATTCAATACATAACAGACAGACAGACAGCTGAGAGGTTGCTTAATTTTTAAGTATTGTCTTACTACATGTATAGAAAAAAAAGAGAGAAAAAATCATTGAAATGGGTAATGCAATACTTCATTTAACATTTATACAGCAGGTGTGTTGAATTTTCTTAGCAGCTATGCATTCGTTTTAGTGGTTTAGCAGTAATACTGGAATTATATGGTCTAATGAATGTGTACACTCATGTCAAAGACTGTATCCATTTTAATGAATCAGTAGATCTATCTCATATACATGTTATGAGATTTTGAGATTCTGTATTTATATTAACCTATTCTGAGACATGCATTGTTTGGGGCAGCTACTCAGCATTCAGCTGACAGATTTGTTTTGCAAGGTTTGGCATACTTTTCCCTTTCAAATTAATTTGTCTGCTAATCCCTTGCAAGAGATCAATTCTAATTTGAAAGCTCATTAGTTTGAATATATATTTTTAATTAAAGTATAGTTAATCTAAATTTTTAACTCCATTTCCCCCAAATCAGTATTTTAGCAATGGAATAAGAATTGATTTTAGAATATTGTGTTTTTGTTAGTTTTGTAGCTCTCTTTGTTCTGTTCTTCTAAGGAATATATTTCATATTCTTTATTTTTTTTATTTCATCATTTCATAGAAGCTGCCTCATAAAGAACTTCTGAGATGTTTTTAATCATTATCTGAATGCATGTTAAAACACCTTTAAAGGTAACTTTTTCAAAAAAAAGGAAAATTTTAACACTAAAATGGAATGTTAATGTTAAAGATTTTTCACCATTTTATCTTAAATAATAAGAACAAAGTAACCCTACTACATTTTCTGAGTTATCTGATTTTCAAACTAAATACCTTATCAGAGTCATCCTGAAATGTGCATAATAGATTTTCCTACTCAAAGAAAGAAAATAAAAAAAGTCTTCCACCATACCCAATGGGAAAATATTTTTAATTCTACAGCGAGTCATATTGGGAACATGGGGACACTGGAGTTAATCTTTCCACCATGTTTCCCGTACAGCCTTCTTGATATCAAAATTTATTTCCCCCACTACTTGGAAAAGAAGCTGTGGAAGGGGGTAGATAAATCCAGTGATGAATTTGAACATCATAATGGGATAGTTGAAAACATCTCCCCCATGCACAGGGCAAGTGGTCCCCTACTTAGGACTATTCATTCAGCAACAGTTGGAAGTTATTGTGGCACTAAATGAAGGGACTTAAGACCCTGCCTTGCTTTTGCTTCTACTTCTTGTGATGTGTCAAAAAGCCCCAATCTAGGGCACCACAATAAGCAAGCAAGCAGGAGCCAGAGATCCATGGGACACCAGGAAGTCCACCCCCAATTCAGGCCCAGAGTGTGGGCAAAGGGGACTTCTTGGTGAAAGGGCAGAGTGGGCATGCTCTGTTAGAAACATCATCAAGAAGATAGCAAATGTCAATTAGGGTGGTAGAGTAATGGGCAGCCAAAAATTTTACTGCCACACTGTGGGTGTAGCTTATTTTGTGGGTGTGGCTTAATGGTCATGTGACTGGCGGTAGGAGTGTCTTGCCAGCCATGTGATCAGGAATGGCTTGAACGATCATCATCATTCAAGTGAATTGTTAAATCCTCAACTTATAACCTTACCAGTGTCACTCGCTGGGGTGACAATTTGCTTCACATTTCCCACCCTCTCCTTCCTGGGTTGCCCGCTCGCCGCAGGCTGGGTAGCTAGGCGAACGGGTGCTGCCAGAAGTATAAATGCTGCCATCGCTGCTTCTACCCACGCCTTCTGCTTGCACCTCAGGCAGGAAGTAACCGTGGGAGGCTGGAGGGGAGCCGGGCAGGAGAGAGGGAAGCTCATCTTAGGCCAGGAAAGAGAAAAAAAAGCAAGGAGCACAGATGCAGCAGCAGCAGCAGGGAAAAAGAGGAGAGCCAAGCCGAGACCAGTAATACAGAAAGTGACAGCCGCTGATCAGCTGGAGCTGCATACACATCTTCATTTCCACCGGTGGAACTGCGTTCCACCCCGTCCTGCCTGCTGCCCATCCCTGAGTGGATGGTAGGAGAAGGTCAAAAAAGATGGGGAGATGGGCAGTGGGGAGAATCAAAGTCTGTGTCTTATCTTACTGAGGCTTGAGGCTGGAGGGATTAAGCCTGGAATGGCTTGGATTGGGGTGAGCACTCTCATTTAACCATCTGAATTCTTGATTAAATACAAACAACAAGCAGGAAGGGATTTGTGTCATTAAACAATGTGGTCACATGATATCTCACTTTAGGACACTGTCACTTAGCAATGGAAATTTCAGTCCCAATCGTGGTTGTAAGTGGAAGACTACTTGTATATATAGTTGTGTTCTGTTTTTAAAAAAAATAGCAGTACCTGAAGCATTATCATCAGATGGTTATTATTTTAAAACAGTATCCATCATTAAATTATAGTGAAGGGGAAATTGCAACTACATTTTTATTAAAAGTAATATTTTATTTAAAATGTTCTCTTAATTCCTACCCTTTGTTGGCAGTTTTGTAAGGGAATTGTGGAAACTGTTGTTGAATACAATGCTAAATTGAAGTTAGCAGAATTATCTAAGGTCTGCATTTTCTCTCTGCTTTACCTTTGTGTTATCTTTTCTTATGTTACCTGCATGTCATCCAGATTGATTCATTCATTTACAAATGGACACATTTGTCTTTAATAGACCAATTCACCCATGTCTAGCAATATTCTTTCATCTTTTCCAGTTCTTTATCCATATCTTGCCCTCCATTTTGTTTCTTATTGATCATACCACCTTTATTGTTACTCCTTCTAGGCCTCTACAAACTAAGTTATTACTGACCAGTAAAGAAAAAATGTTTAAAAATGGGGACTGCTGGGTTGTTCTCTTTCTGTTTTTTAGCCTTGCTCTCTGAGGTAGGTCAGGTAGGACTCTAAAATCATCCAGTAAACCTTTTGGATGAGTAGGGATTTGACCCATGGTTTTCACATTAACCTCACATTCTTTGTGCAATGTGTATAGAGATAAAAGCTAATTCATCTGTAGTTTCTGGGCATGCAGCCAATTCCATTAGTAATAATACAATAGCTTCCCGAAGAAAAGACTTGAATCTTCAGCCATGGCAAGTGGGGATAAAACCTAATGTAAAGAATTCAGAGAAATTTCAATTTTTCCCAGACTTTTAAAGAAATACACTGCTCAAAAAAAATAAAGGGAACACTTAAAAAAGAGAATATAACTTCAAATAAATCAAACTTCTGTGAAATCAAACTGTCCACTTAGGAAGCAATACTGATTAACAGTCAATTTCACATGCTGTTGTGGAAATGGAATAGTTGTGCAAATGAAATATTCAATGAGAATATTTCATTCATTCAGATCTAGGGTGCGTTATTTGAGTGTTCCCTTTATTTTTTTGAGCAGTATATTTTATGGACTAGGGTACTCTGTCAAATTAGTATTGTTCCTGGTATAACAGAATGTGGGAACTTTGCCACAGAGAGACCCAAATCCAACCACTATAATACTCTACTAGAGTTTGTTGCAAAATCAAAACCAGATGCACACACAGATGGCTGATTCATCTGGATCCAATAACTTCTTGAACATAATAATGAGATAGTTCAAAACATCTCTCCCATGCACAGTGCAAGTAGTCCCCTACTTAGGGCTATTCATTCAGCAACAGTTGGAAGTTATAGTGGCACTAAATGAAGGAACTTAAGACCCTGCCTTGCTTTTGCTTCTACTTCTTGTGATGTGTCATAAAGCCCCAATCTAGGGCACCACAAGAAGCAAGCAAGTAGGAGCCAGAGATCCCCATGTCCAGTCGGCGAAGCAGTAGAAGTGATGTCCTGGAGCCTGGAGCCTGTTAGGGTCTGGATGGGGGTCAACAGGCTCAAACTCAACCTTGACAAGATGGAGTGGCTGTGGGTTTTGCCTCCCAAGGACAATCCCATCTGTCCATCCATTACCCTGGGTGGAGGGGATACCTCTGAAGAGTGTTCGGAAACTTCAGATCATGCAGAATGCGGCTTCGCGTGTAATCATGGGCCTCCCTAGATACACCCATGTCTCATCAACACTCCGTGGCTTGAACTGACTGCTGATAAGTTTCCGGACACAATTCAAAGTGTTAGTAATGATCTACAAAGCCCTACATGCCATTGGACCAGAATACCTACGGGACCGTTTTCTGCTGCATGAATCCCAGCGGCCGATTAGGTCCAACAGAGTTGGCCTTCTCTGGATCCCATCAACTAAACAATGTCGTCTGGCGGGACTTAGAGCCTTCTCTGTGGCAGCCTTCTCTGTGGCAGCCCCGGCCCTTTGGAATCAACTCCCCCGGAGATTCGAATTGCCTCCACCCTCCTCGCCTTCTGCAAGAGTTGAAGACCATTTATGTCGCCAGGCATGGGGAGACTAATCCCCTCCTTCTGACTTGTAGCATTTGAGTATGATGTGATTGTGTAGCATTGATTGTGGTTTTTTTAAGTAATAATGGGTTTTAACTTGTTTTTCTTAATATTAGATTTGTATTGTATTGTTATTGTTGTTGTGAGCTGCCCCGAGCCCTCAGAGAGGGGCGGCATACAAATCTAATAAATTATTATTATTATTATTATTATTATTATTATTATTATTATTATTTATAAACATAATAACAAATGAATTTACAATACCAGGAGTTAGTTTCATTTCCGCAAAGAGTACAGAGACGAAAATGCAGAGTAGATCTGGAGCCACACTAACCTTAAGCTTACATTTCCAGTTTCATTTCTCTGCACAGACTCAGATGTGTTTAGCTACCATTGGCTGACTCAGTTACTGTTGTGGTTGGCTCTGGCCCAGCTTCTGCCCCAAGGAATGTGGAGGTGGATGCAGGGGAAACATCAACATGTCATAGGCCTGTTTTATTGCCAACAGAGTCAGGTAGTGCAGTTTCCTTGGACGAAGAAGAAGGTGGGAGTGAGCTTGGCACACAGCCCAGGAAGCCAATCTCCATTATCTTCAATCGATTCGGGTGCGGAAGTCTTGGACCCACGCAGGCACAGAGTTATGTGTAATAAATGCAATACACGATTTCTTTCTATTTCTTCTTTTATTCACGGCAGGAGGTTAACAAGCGGCTGTAACACTTTCGCTTAGGTGCGCTCCCAGCAGAAGATGCGTAAGACCAGAAGCCGTCCTATTTATAACATCTAGCCCAGCAACAAGCCGCGGCTGACAGCTATCCGATCTTGGCGCCAAATACAACAATCAATAGGAAACAGGTAAACAGTTTACATTACTTTAGATGATTTCTGCTTAACAACAAGTATTAGAAATTTACCTAGATACAATTCCTTTTAATTAACTGCGGACATAACACCCCTCCCCCTTCTGGTTAGTATTTTGTTACCGATTTATTCTGACAAATAAGTAATATAATCATCCAACCGGGCAGGTCTTCTGGGTGTCCTTTCTGATCGGCGAGGATCATGGGATACTTGGGTGTCTACGGAAGAGGAGGGTTCCTCATGTCCTGATGCATACGATTCTCCATGACTGACATGCGGTAGAGAAGGGGCAGCGCTGGAGAGGTCAGTGTGCCCAGGTAAGTCCCAGTCTATTTGTTCCTGGTTTCTGCCCGGCCTGTTATAACTCCCTGCGGGGAGTGAAGGAGTAGAAGCCCCATTATTATTGTTATTCCCATTTTGTCTCAAACTGGCTGTCTCCTGTCTTCCCCTTATGTGATCTATGTGTCGTTTCCACAGACATCCATCAGTTAACTTGACCATGTAAGTCTTTGGGCCAGATTGCTCGGTCACCGTGCCACGTTCCCATTGTTGGCCCCTGTCAAAGTTTTTAACAAAAACTGATTGACCTATGCACATTGCCCTTTCTGGAATAGACATATTTACATTTTTGAATTGTACAAAAGAGGGGTGCAGTCTGTCCAGGGGAGACCTCAACTTCCTTCCCATAAGCAGCTCGGCTGGACTCTTGTTAGTGGTCAAACTGGGTGTAATATGTTGAGTAAGGAGAAAGGTGTCCAGCCTCTCTTGCATCTCCCCTGGTGATGACCTTTTAATGGCCTCTTTGGCCACACGAACATATCTTTCCGCCATCCCATTAGACCATGCTGCATGGGGCGATGTTAAAGCATGTCTGACCCCTAGATGTGCCAAGAACACCTCAAACTGCCTTGAAGTGAACTGGGGTCCATTGTCCGACACTAGAACGTCTGGACACCCATGCATGGAAAATAATTTTCTTAAAGCAGTTATAACAGCAGTGGAAGTAGTGGATCCCAACAAAATAATGTCTAACCACTTAGAGTATGCATCCACTATAATGAGAAACATCTGGTTGCCTACCGGTCCTGCCAGGTCTATGTGTACTCTTGACCATGGACTTTGGGGCATGTCCCACAGTGCAGGGGTGGTTTTAGGTGGATTTGGTCTCGTTTCTTGACACTGTGCACAAGTGGCAACCCAATCCTCAATTGTTTTATCTAATCCAGGCCACCATACATAACCTCTGGCCAGAGCTTTCATCCTGACCACTCCCGGGTGACCCAGATGTAACATCTTCATGACCTGTGGCCTTAAAGCAGTGGGAATGACCACTCTGTCACCCCACAGAATACAATCGTGCATGACTGACAGTTCCAAACATTTAGCTTTGTAATCCCCCACACCTGGGTCTTCTCCATTAGGTGGCCATCCTTTTAAAATATATTGTAGCACCCTGTGTAAGGTAGGATCCTTCTTTGTTTCAATAGCCACTTCTTTGGCTGTAACCAAGGGGTCAGTATTTAAATCTATGAGGAGGACATCAGCTGCAGGGGCTGGGTCCTCTACCCTCTGACCTAAGGGGCAGCGGCTAAGTCCATCTGCATGGTTTATCATTGAGCCTCCCTTATGAATGAGAACATAATCATACCCAGCTAGGAATATTGCCCACCTAGACATTCGAGGGGACATAAATGGAGGAGTAGGGCGACCAGTGGCTAGCAAACCTAGGAGAGGTTTGTGGCCAGTAACCAATTGGAAAGGGCGTCCTAATAAATAGTGGTGAAATTTCTTCACCCCTGCCACTAGTGCCAATGCCTCCCTGTCAATTTGGTCATAGTTCCGTTCGGCCATAGATAACATCCTTGAGAAATAAGCCACTGGGGCTTCTTGACCGTTAGGGAATACATGGGCGAGCACCCCACCCACACCGTATGGTGAAACATCGCATGTAAGTCTAAGTGGTAGGGTCGAGCTGTATTGAATAACAACACTATTCGATGTCAAAAGATTTTTGACAGCTGTGAAAGCTAGATGTTGTTTTTCACCCCATTCCCAAGCTACCCCCTTGTGGAGGAGCCGATGAAGCGGCTCAGCTGCGGATGCCTTTTGCTTCAAAAAGACGGAATAAAAATTTAATAGCCCTAAGAAGGCTTGCAGTTCTGCTTTACATGTGGGGGCTGGTGCATCCTTGATGGCCTTAATTTTATCGTCAGTGGGGTGGATTCCCTGTGAATCTATGCGGAACCCCAAAAATTCAACGGATGGTGTTTCCCAAACACATTTCTCAGGCTTAAGTCTCAAACCCTTATCCCGTAGATGAGAAAGAACTTGTCTAATTCTGCCATGCAACTGCCCAGGGGTGTCCCCACAAATTAGGATGTCATCAAAATAGGGGACTACCCCTTTAAGCCCACTTAGCAGTCTTTCCATCAACCTTTGGAAAATACCAGGGGCTACACTGACACCGAATTGTAACCGTGTACACTTAAAGGCACCCCGATGCGTAACAATTGTCTGTGCCAATGCTGTGGCATCATCAACGGTTAATTGCTGGTATGCCTGGGCAAGGTCCAGCCTTGCAAATAATTTTCCAGCCCCTAGGGTATGCAGCAACTGCTGTACAACTGGTATGGGGTAAGAGTTATGCTGCAACGCTTTGTTAAGGGTCGATTTATAATCTGCACATACTCTGAGTGAGCCGTCCCGCTTCAATGGGGTCACTATAGGGGTCTCCCAAGGGGCATGTTCAACAGGGACTAGGATGCCTTGGACTTGCAGCTTCTGTAATTGTGCATCCAGCTTCTCTAATAAAGGCAGCGGTACCCTCCGTGGTTTTAAACGAAGGGGAGGGACATTAGGATCCAATGAAAAGGAAATAGGAGGAACCTTGTACGTACCCAACCCTTCTTGAAATACCTCTGGAAATTCGTGGATGAAATTAGGCGCCCCCCAGGTGGTTATTTTGTGGAGGCCAGTGACAGCCAATCCCAAGGGAGCCATCCAATCCAGTCCCAAGAGGGAGTGATTTGCCCCTTCAACAACTAAAATTGGCAACACATGGTGGACATTTTTAAAAGTGACAGGTATTCTAGTTCTCCCCAATACCTGAATAGGGTGTCCCTGAAAGTCATTAATTGCAATGTCCAACGGCTGTAAAGAGTCTCGAGACAAGGCTGGCACATAGAGCCGCAACTTATGCCACGGCATTAAAGTGAACTTTGAGCCAGTGTCAAGTTCCATGTGGCAAGACAGGTGATTTAGGAGGCGCGGGACAACAATTTTATTGGGGGGGGAGAAATAGGTGCCAAAGTCGGTGTATGTTTTATTACCTCGGGGGGTCCACGGACGTCTGCTTCCTCTGCCTTGCTGCCTGAAGGGGCGATAATAGCGCTGGGAAGAAAAGGTGGGTAGTAATTCTTGGTTGCCAGAGAGGTCATCCGGTAGAGTGGCCCGGCAGACGGCGGCAATGTGGCCGCGCTTGTCGCAGCGGCGGCAGAGGGCATCCTTGAAGGGGCATTGGGATCTCGGGTGCTGGCCGCGGCATCCGGCACAGGGCTGGAACGGCTGACGGGGCTGTCTCGCTGGTGGTCCTCGTATTTGACAGCAGTACTCTTCATAGGTGTCGAGGTCTTGAGGATGGTAGTCGTGGGGACGATTCCCTGGGGTGCGATGCGCATCAGAAATTTTACAAACCGTTGGCAGCTTGTCGTTGGATTTGAGGTCAGCTGCAGCGGCTTCGGCTACCTCAGCTGTTTGAGCAGCTTTGATGACATCCTGAAGGGTTGAATCTTCCGCTGCCAACAGTTTGTTCCGAATTGTGACATTTTGCATGCCAAAAATGATGGCATCCATCAATCGAGCTTCAGGATTCTCGAATTGGCATTTAGCTAAAATTGTCCGAAGACGAGTAGCAAATTGGTTGATAGACTCTCCTTCAGCCTGGGCTGTGCGAGAGAACTGATGCTGGTAAACCCTCGCAGGTTTTGTGGGTTTAAAATGAGATGCCAATTTCTCTCTCAACGTGTCCCATGGCACGGAGTTAGCGGGCTCAGGATCAGGCAAGGTGCCCGCTAAATCAAAAATTTGAGAGCCACAGTAGTTAAGAAACAGGGCTCGTTTTCTACCGTCTTCAGCATCCTTCATTCCTGCTGCCTCAAGGAATATTTCGAATTTTGCCATATAGGCAGTCCAAGTTGACCTCTCAGGGTCAAACAGCTCAGGAGGTTGGATGATCGATGGGGTCGACATTATGATTTTTTGTGGGGGGAAAAATCACCTCTAGACCCTCGTCGCCACTGTAATAAATGCAATACACGATTTCTTTCTATTTCTTCTTTTATTCACAGCAGGAGGTTAACAAGCGGCTGTAACACTTTCGCTTAGGCGCGCTCCCAGCAGAAGACGCGTAAGACCAGAAGCCATCCTATTTATAACATCTAGCCCAGCAACAAGCCGCGGCTGACAGCTATCCGATCTTGGCGCCAAATACAACAACCAATAGGAAACAGGTAAACAGTTTACATTACTTTAGATGATTTCTGCTTAACAACAAGTATTAGAATTTACCTAGATACAATTCCTTTTAATTAACTGCGGACATAACATTATGCATAGAAGAGACCAATTGAGGACATATTACAGGAGATAAGAAAGGCCACCTGTGTTTGGGTGGGGCTCCAGTAATTAGAGCTGCTGATACAAATAGCAGCGTGTTGGTTTGGCCATTGTGGAAGATTATCTGATTGCAGTTCTTCAGGACCGTGCTTTGCTGTTTTCTGGACTTTGTTTGTTGATTTTTCATGCCTTTGAAACCAAAGTAGAGCAAAGTGTGTGTGTCTCACTTCATTGGAAGAAGGAGGGCTGTGACGTTTCTTCACAGCTGCTAGCTAAGTACTTAATTACTGATTAAGGGAATTGTACAGCCTACAAGGTTGTTTTGGGACGAGTGCTCTTTGCAATACAAAAAGGGTGCTTTGTTTCTTTTGAATTTTGTGATAAAGAACATTGTTTTGAATTTTCAAACGTGTGTGTGTCTGAAATTTGTACCCTTGAATTTTCGGGAGGCTCATACCAGAGAGCCCGGCAGAACAGTTACTATGTCTATTCATTAGCTAAGTTGTTAAAATGATTCTCCCAGTCATGAATATTCCAACATACTTTGTTTTACTGACTCCATACCTTCTGTACAATCTTCCATTATGTTCGTGGATGAAACGTTTGTCATTTCTAAGTCTTTAATATAATATTTCAGATAAGGAGAACCAATTTACAGAAGTTGTAGCTAGAAATGTGTTTTCAGGAAAGTGTTAAGTAGCTCACAAAGTGTTGCCCTTTACTGCTGAGCTACAGTCGCAAATTAAACCGACAGAGGATCCAACTAAAACATTTCTTCCAAATGATAGCTGTCAAACTAATGCTTCACAGATACCAATCCCCAGAAGAATCACAGATTCTATTCACCCAGATGTGCTTTAGTTCTTTGATCAACATTTGATGAGCAATCAGGCATACCTTGACATTTGTTAATTACAACTAGAGAACTACATAGAGGTATAATTAGAATAAAGGGTCAGTAACCACAACTGAGTATCAGGATGAGTCATGTTCCTGCTGGAAAACTGGGTGCAGAAAGTAAAATATCTTCCAGCCTTGAAACTCAGAATTCTGTCCAATCCAAAACTGTGGTACAAGAAAAGTCCTATTCTTGAAAATGTAACTTACAAATATGTCTGTCCCAATTTTACTTTGTTACATAGATACCTTATTCATATAAAATGTCGAAGTAACTAATAATGACTCCTCTATGAGTAAATGAAATGTAATTTTTCCTCACCAAAAAATTTAGATAAGGTTTTTATATTAATGGGTTTTTAATCATTTTTAGTATTAGATTACTATTGTACACTGTTTTATTGTTTCTTTTAGCCGCCCCGAGTCTCCGGAGAGGGGCGGCATACAAATCCAATAAATGAATGAATGAATGAATGAATGAATGAATGAATGAATAAATAAATAAATAAATAAATAAATAAATAAATAAATAATCTTTTAACCCTGTTAAAGGAATTCAAATTCCTTACTAATTAGAGAGCTCAGGACAAATTTCCAATAAAAGACTATTATTAAAAGACAGACATGCCATGACTGTCAATGATATTTTGGAATATTGATGGATGGGGTAATTACCATGCATGTTTTTTAATACCAAACCCAGAAGAATAGTGCACCCAACAAATAGGTAAGATTTCCCAATTTTCCTTTCATACAGAATAGATTGCCACAATGCCTGTGGACTTTGAACATTTCGCGCTGCTGTGCATCAACTTATATTTAGCATCCCCAGAATCAAATATAATTGAAAAAGAACCACATGTACCTCTAAATTTAGGACCATATTGGAAGCAAAAATTGGAATCTGGGAATGTTCTTTTTTGGAAGAAGACAATTGATAGATTGTTGAAATATTTATTCATTTGTTTATACAATTCCTATGGCAGACATCTACAAACAATGACACTGAACAATGAATAAGAATTAAAACCAAAACAATTAAACTAACAACCCAAGTAACAAATGATTGAGGTCACAAAAAGCAGCCCCAATTTACAATAAAACAACTCCAGCCCGCATTGCTTGAACAATGCCTTGGTCCAAATGCTTAGGGAAACAGCCAGGTCAGTAACTCTTTATGAAAGGCTAAAAAGATAGGAATCTTTGAATTATTTGGCAAAAAAGAGTGTTGCAGAAATTTAAGGTTCCATTGTATTTAGGGATGAAACTTCATTCCAGACACAAGTAAATTATTTATTGCAGTACAATTATTAAATGAAGTACAATTGGGCTTATATTCCAATTTTGGACATCTTAAAAAAATAAAATCAGGCTTACTTTTTATAATATCTAGGCATGTTCCAAATGTAGTCTTATGTCTGGAAGCCAAGCTGATTAGAATCCAAGACCAAATTTGGCAAGGTTTTGTATTAACATTGCTGAGGATCCATCTGGGTTGTTTTTCATTCTAATATCTGGCAAACATAGGTCACAAAAGTGGAACAGAATTATCAGCAAATAGAAATCGTATGTCGAGAATATTTATTATTTATAGGGTTAGAAGGCCAAAGAGCTATTCAAACAGTAGCCTGGCAAAACAATTTAATCCAAACTTGATGAAATTTATACTGATTATAAAACTTGCTGACAAGGTCCAGAAAATAACTTCTTAGTTGTAAAAAGAAATAAATAAATATTTTTTGCAGTTAGCAGGTAACATCTGGTATATTGCTATCTAATGCTATGTGAAAATATATAGCAGTTATCTGCCTTATATTGAGAGTAAAGCAGGTGACATTTTCCAAATATTAAATTTACTCAGCTTTTATTGTAGCACTATTTTTCTTTGTTCCAATTTAAGAGCATAGTAAAGTTGTTCATATTGAAACGCTAACTACAGTACTACACTGAGTCTCAAAACGACTTTCATCAGCTCCCAATTTATTGTCTGTGCAAAAAGATTAAAGAGTAGAATGGGGAAGTTAGATTTGTTTTGCTTCCCTGTAACATCTCTAACATAGAAACATAGAAACATAGAAGTCTGACGGCAGAAAAAGACCTCATGGCCCATCGAGTCTGCCCTTATACTATTTTCTGTATTTTATCTTAGGATGGATATATGTTTATCCCAGGCATGTTTAAATTCAGTTACTGTGGATTTATCTACCACATCTGCTGGAAGTTTGTTCCAAGGATCTACTACTCTTTCAGTAAAATAATATTTTCTCATGTTGTTCTTGATCTTTCCCCCAACTAACTTCAGATTGTGTCCCCTTGTTCTTGTGTATACTTTCCTATTAAAAACACTTTCCTCCTGGACCTTATTTAACCCTTTAATATATTTAAATGTTTCGATCATGTCCCCCCTTTTCCTTCTGTCTTCCAGACTATACAGATTGAGTTCATTAAGTCTTTCCTGATACGTTTTATGCTTAAGGCCTTGCACCATTCTTGTAGCCCGTCTTTGGACCCGTTCAATTTTGTCAATATCTTTTTGTAGGTGAGGTCTCCAGAACTGAACACAGTATTCCAAATGTGGTCTCACCAGCATTCTATATAGCGGGATCATAATCTCCCTCTTCCTGCTTGTTATACCTCTAGCTATGCAGCCAAGCATCCTACTTGCTTTCCCTACCGCCTGACTGCACTGTTCACCCATTTTGAGACTGTCAGAAATCACTACCCCTAAATCCTTTTCTTTTGAAGTATTTGCTAACCCAGAACTACCAATACAATACTCAGATTGAGGATTCCTTTTCCCCAAGTGCATTATTTTACATTTGGAAACATTAAACTGCAGTTTCCATTGCTTTGACCATTTATCTAGTAAAGCTAAATCATTTACCATATTACAGACGCCTCCAGGAATATCAACCCTATTGCACACTTTAGAGTCATCGGCAAATAGGCAAACCTTCCCTACCAAACCTTCCCCTATGTCACTCACAAACATATTAAAAAGAATAGGACCCAGAACAGACCCTTGTGGCACACCGCTTGTAACCTGACTCTGCTCAGAATACTCGCCATTAACAATAACTCTTTGATGTCTATGCTTCAGCCAGCTGCAAATCCATTGAACTATCCAGGGATTAAGTCCAATCTTCACTAATTTATCTATCAGCTCTTTATGTGGAACCGTATCAAAGGCTTTGCTGAAGTCCAGGTAGGCAATATCCACGGCACCACCTTCATCCAACACCTTTGTGACATAGTCAAAGAAATCAATAAGATTAGTCTGACATGATTTGCCTTCAGTAAAGCCATGCTGATTTGGGTCCAATAAGTTATTGTTTTTTAGGCATCATAACATGATGCAGATTCTTCTGGCATCACTCCCATATTTCAAGGAAGCAATTTTTAAGAAACTCCTAAATGGAAATTCAATATGGAGTAGGGTTCACTGCAGGCACTTGAAAAGATGGTGAAAACCTTCCTTCGTCTATTACCAAGTATCTTTCTTTCTGTGCTGTAGAAGAAATTTAAAAATAACTGCAATCCAAACTATCCAACAGTAAAATACAAGGATAATCCAAAAGCTGTATCCAACAACAGGAGCAATATGTTAGCATTGTAGTGATTGTTTCTAAATCATCCAAAAGTGGCTTTTGTTGTTTTATAGATGTTTATATAAAATTTAAGGTAGAATATTTGCTGCTATCTAATCAGAGGTGGGTTCTGGATTCTTCTACTGACAGTTCACTTAGGGACATGCTGCCATGCACTTTGCACTTTGCATGTGCATGCACAGTATTAAAAAAAACCTGTGCATGCGCAGAAGCAAAAAACAAGATGGTGGCACCTATGGCGCTGTCGAGAGAACTGGCTTGAGGACATGGCCGGCCTGCATCACTGTCAGTTCCAGCGACCCAGGCTGTCAAGTTACTAATGGTTCTATAGAACCAGTCCAAACCGATAGGAACCCACTGCTCCATTTAATGATTAGTAGTGTTGGGCGAACTGAACCCGCAAAGTTCGGGTTTGGGTTTGGCATTTGGGAGAATGCTGAGAAGTGCTGCCACCTGGCTGTCACCTTCCAAAACAGCCGGGGAGTTGTCGGCCAGCCGGGAGGCGCAAATGGAGGTGGGGAATCCCAATAGGGGATTCGAGGGGCGGAGCTTTGACATCACAGAGATGTCCTTCCTGGCTGGCCGAAACGGGGACTCCAGGAAGGACGTCTCTGTGACATCAAAGCTCCACCCCTGGAATCCCCTATTGGGATTCCCCACCTCCGTTTGCGCCTCTCGACCGGCCGACAGCTCCTCGGCTGTTCTGGGAAGGTGACAGCTGGGCGGCAGTGCTTCTCGGCATTCTCCCAAACCCGAACCTGAACTTTTGCTGAACTTTTCGGGTTTGTCATTTGGGAGAATGCCGAGAAGCGCCTGGCTGTTTTGGAAGGTGACAGCCGGGCGGCGGTGCTTTTCCACGTTCCTCCGACCGCCGAACCCAAAAGTTTGACAAAAGTTCGGGTTCATCCAACACTAGATATTAGATTTTGACAGCCTGTTAATTTTATGGTAATTAAGACTTATCTTGGATTACATTCTTATATTGAAAAAAAAAAGGAATATTTAAAAGAGGAAAAATTACTTATGAGATGATCCTATTTTCATTTGGGATTTAATAGTTCATGTCTATACTGAATAACTATTATTGTGATCTCTTCTCTTTCTGCAAAAACAGAAAGCAGTGAGCCTTGGCTTATCCCTTTTTCCAAACGGAGACCACATCTCAGTCAGACTATGGATGAGGCATGGTTCCTTAAGTATGATTTGTAGCCCTGGCTTGTTTTAGATAAGCTTAGTTTATTCATAGTTCAACATGTTATCTGAGCCTGTTAGAAACAGCCATTAGTTTAGCTGAAAAACAATGAAAGTGTCCCAAAACAAAGTCACTGTTTCAATAGTATCTCGTCTGTGCCAGTTTTGTTTTTCACAAACATGATGGGCTTTTATGGTAGTAGGAACAATGACATTAGAAGAAGGATTAGCTTTTTTTTCTGTGCTACAAGTCCTCATTCTGCCTCGTGATTGAACCACCATGAGGTCTATGCTGTTTGCAAATCATAATTTTTAAAAGGCCAAGTTATACAACACATAAGAAACTGCTATATAGCACATCAGAAACATTCTAAAACTATCTATCTTAATATCTATTTCTATCTGTCTACTGTATCCATACATAAAAAGGTGTGAGTGTGAGTGGTAAGTTGTACAAGTCCACTATAATCAAGGATTGACATTTAAAAGTTTACAATAAAATAATATTTAGGTCATAAATAGACAGTAGTAATGGCTTAGCAGGAGATATGAGAGCATGAATAAATTATTCTGTGTAGGAACTGATGCAATAAGAACAATAAGAATAGTACGCAATGGAAGTAAAGCAAATGTTAAATAAATGGAATAGTGAATGCAGGGAGATTTGGGGATGTCCCCTTGGTTATACATTATCTGTTAACTATGTAAAGAATCATGATGATAAAAGAGGTGCATTGGTTGTGAGAATAAATGAGCTTGTACTTCTGTATGCATATTGTGCCATGCCAAGAAAATCACAGTTAGTGGAATGGATAAGTTGAGGAAATTGCTTTTTATTACTTCCCCCACCCCTGAAAAGGGCATAAGGAAATATGTGAAGCAGTCTATATGTGCTGTGGAAGTAAGGATGGTTAAGAGAATTATAGAAAGATACAGTGAATGAATTCTTGTAAACTAGGTTTGGCTATATTTTCATCTTTTTATCTCTTGCAACAACAACAACAACAATAATAATATTAATAATAATAATAATTATTATTATTATTATTAATTAGATTTGTATGCCACCCCTCTACGAGGACTTGGAGCGGCTCACAACAATAAAACATCATATACCCAATGTTAAAACAGTCTTTTAAAAAAACCCTATTAAAACAGCCATACAGCCCAAACACACCATCCATAAAATCAAATGCAGCTAAGGATATATCAATTCCTCCATGCCTGGCAACATAGATGAGTTTTCAAAAGTTTGTGAAAGACAAGGATGTTGGGGGCAGTCCTAATCTCCGGGGGGAGTTGATTCCAGAGGACCGGGGCCGCCACAGAGAAGGCTCTTCCCCTGGGTCCCACCAAACAGCATTGTTTCATCAACGGGACCCGGAGAAGGCCAACTCTGTGGGACCTAATCAGTTGCTGGGATTCGTGCGGCAGCAGGCGGTCCCAGAGGTATTCTGGTCCGATGCCATGTAGGGCTTTATAGGTCATAACCAACACTTTGAATTGTGACCGGAAACTGATCGGCAGCCAGTGCAGGCTGCGGAGTGATGACGAAACATGGCCATATCTGGGAATGCCCATGATAGCTCTCGCAGCAGCATTCTGTAAGATCTGAAGAATATTTATTATAAAATATTTATTTAATATTTATTTACTCCTTTGTTGGGTTTTGTATCAAGTTGAGAAAGACTAGTGTGATGGGGATGTATGCATGCATGTAAGCCCATTAAAAAAAACCACCTGTTTACTGGTTGTTAATCATAATTGGCCTGTAAGGTGATATTTGAGTAGCCATTCTTTGTTTATGGTCTCTAATCAATAAACGTACATAAGAGTATTACTAAAGGAGAGAAAGCAATCCCAGAATTGACCAAATAAATCAGGAGCATTTTGCAATATGCCAGATTTTACAGACAAACTTCAGCGTGACAAACTCTAGTGCAGTGATGGTGAATTTTTTGGGGCTCAGGTGCACACATGCATACATCCATAATGCAATGCCATCCACCCTGTGCATGTACACATCCCCCCACTTCCCCCACGCACATGCTCACAGGCCTCATTGAAGCCTCCAGACCAGGGGTCACCAACCTTTTGGACATCAGGGACCACTAGATTAATAATTTTTAAAGAAATAATTTTTCAATTTAAAAATAATTTTAATAAAAATAAAAATAAAACAATACCTATTCTTATTTACAAGTGAACCCACATCTTATATATACATTTTATCTACATTTCTTTTAGTTGTCTTTGAACATCTTGCTGTTTTATGTTGGTGTTTCTTTTAAGTTTTTTTTCTTAGTCCATGTGTACCATTTTGTCAAGATTTCATAATAGTCCGCATCTTTCTGGTTATTTAATTCCATAGTCAATTTGTCCATCTCTGCACATTCATAAATTTTGCTGATAATCTCTTTATCTTCAGATAGTTGTGGCTTTTTCCAATTCTGTGCGAATATAATCCTTGCCACCATTAATATGTGAATAATTAAGTATTTAACATTTTTATTGTAAGACCTTTTCATAATACCCAATAAAAAGAGTTCTGGTGTGTATTCTATTTTTGTACTTGTTATTCGGTGTAACCAATTGCTTACTTTTTTCCAGTATTTTTTTGTCTCTGGACATAGCCACCATAAATGATTAGATTAATAATTTTAAATCCTGGGGACCAGTAATACATTTTTTTAAAAAAAAGGATAACTAGTATTTAGTGCAATATAAAAATGCAAATAATTTTACTGGGGATGATCAATATTTTCTCACAGACCACCAGTTGGTGAACTGCTGCTCCAGACTTCCAGTAGCCTGTTGGCCTATTTTCTGTTCTCAGGGTTCAGGAAAGCCTTCTGAAGCCTAGGGATGGCAAAAAAAAAAAAAATGGCCCAGAGAGTCAACCAGATGTTCAGAAATTAAACAGAAGGGGGAGCTCTACTACTTACCTTCAGATAGTTGCAACCAGACCTGCACACCTTCTGTAGCTAGCAAGGCTTTCCTGAAGGCCTCTGTAGCCAATAACAGAGATCCAGATCGATCCAGAGCTCTTTTATCAGCTTCAGAGGTCTTTCCTTAAGGCTTCTCTAGCCAATAATAGATTTCTGGATCAATCTGTTATCAGCTGCATAGGCCTTCAGGAAAGCCTTGCTGGCTGCAGAAGAAATGGCACAAGGTGTGTGAGGCCTGGCTGCCACTGTCCAAAGCCAAAGAAGTTCCTGAAGATCTCTGGAGGCTGGAGGTGACACACACAAGTGAACTTCCAGTTGACCCGTTGACCTGTTTTTCACCATTTCCAGGCTTCAGGAGGCTTTCCTGGGGAGAGAGAAAATGGTTGAAAAGAAGGGAAAAAACCAGCTGGCATATGCATGTTTATGTGCTGGAGCTGACAAAAGGGCAACATCTCATATGCCCTCAGATATGGTTATGCATGCCATAGATTCACCAGCACTGCCCTACTCAGGGGTGGGCTCCTCCCAGTTCCTCCTGGTTCACCCAAACCGGTAGTGACCTGCTGATGATGTCACAATGACATCACCAACTTGGATCAGTTAGTGCCAGTCCATGGGTGCCGCCATCTATTTTTGGATTTTGGATTTTTTTTTCCCCCCCAGGTTTTTTTCTTCTACACATGCACAGAATCTGAGTTCCGGCATTGTACATGCGTCTCCATTTTGATTTTGGCTTTTTTCCCCATGAGTGTGGCCATGTGGCATGGAAGGAAGCAAACCAACAATGAGGTAAGTTAGAATCCACCCCTCTCCATTCATATACAGGTATATTCTGTTTATTTTTTCTCAGGCTGCTATTAGAAAATATTTAGCTCTTCCAGCACTTATGCAGGCTAGAAAATTACTATCATCTTTATTCACCTTGCTCTTCCTCAATCTATTCATATTTAAAACACCTTTTATAAAGATATTTTGAAGCATTATCATAACTAACCAATGCTTCTTGCTGTTAAACCAGCAACAGACAAGGAGAAAGAGGTAAAATAAAGGTATTGTCTCAAGCACGATCATGTTCCACTAAATCAAAAAGGAAGCCATTTATCTAAATTTCATTATCAAGTTGCAGATTGATGGGCTTCAGCCATAAAAAAAAACTCTTCCACTTCCCAGACCCCAGAATGCCAGTTTAACTTGGAAGCCATGTGCTTTAGAATTGAAAATTGTCCTTTCCTGAGTTATTATTGCTACAAAGATTGTTGACACTAGACAGAAAATGTCATGTCAAAAATAAAATTAGGCACTCAGGAAATTAATTGTTGCAGAACCAAAAATAAAGATTTTGTTTCAGTTTCCCAGAAAGTGTAGATACTCATACAGTGATGACTACAATTAATCTTTCAACTTCATCCCCCCCATTTTGTCCTTCTAGCTCAACAATTTAAACAGTGAGTAAAGAGCCATTCCCCCCTGGCAAATAGTTATTTCTTGCTGGCTCTTTGTTTTCCTTTCAATCCAGCACAATATAGAGTTATTGGAACGCATATCTTGTGCTTCATGTAAGATCTGCTCCACAGAATATCCAGATGAAGAATTAAAAATCTCTTTATCTTAAAGCTAAAAAGGGGAGGAACAATGATGGATAGCCTATGATGACTGCCTGCTAGATGGAACCATTAATATGACTCCCCCTTTTGTAATCCAATCCAGAAATATACAATCTACCATTTCAATCTTTAAAACATTTCATTTACTGAAAACTACAATCAAAACAAATAATGTGTTTTAACATTATTACCAACTTCATTTTAGATGTTCTAGTAATATTGCAGCCTTGTTTTCTCAAACTTTTTAGTACACATATTAATGTCTTTTTATTATTCTTTGGAAAAGGAACTTGTCCACAGCAATCAGAAACCTGACAGTGATAATGTTCCCTTGCCTGATTTCTTTCATTATAACAGGAGGACATCTTTTTGAACTACAGCTAGGGGGCTCTCCCTCCCCATCTTTGAGTGATCAGGCCTTAACCTGCAACAAGGCTTCCCTTCTCTCTCCCCCCCCCCCCAGGTTTTAAGATAATAATCAGCTTGAAAAACCAATCTATACTGCACAATTTTAATTGGTGTACTAGTATCTTTTCACAAGTTATGTGCAGATTTAATGAGGAACATGAATTATATTTTCATGACTCTGTTTAAATTAGAGTAGTCCAACTTTTGGAAGATACTAAATTTCCTATTTTAGCTGATAGTCTACTCAAACTACAAACTGGACCTTTCAAGCATAGTTGACCCTGCTCATGACCAGTTATATATCTGGTCAGATTCTATCCCAATTGCAACAAGTTCTGAGCATACTTTTTTGCTCATTAAGATTAAGTTGATCACATCATCAACCATCCCACTGTAGATTGGAGATCAGTTGTGACTCTTCCACCATTTGCAGATAACCCTAAAGCAAGATAAAATGACTTGGGAGTTAGCGTGGCCCTCTGCCCTCTGGAGTGGAACAATAATCTCTCAGTAATTTTGCCTTCCAGGAGGAGCTGCAAGCACAATTTCTGAGTCGAGCAAGGAGATGAAAAGGAGTTGTATTGGCATTTGTATTGAAAACGGCTAAGAAAACCACCTCTGATCCACGTTTGGAAGCCTGATGTCAAAAACAGAAAGAGGAGGTGTGGTGGTTATGAAAGGAACTTGGGATATAAAGTGCACATGGAGATGGTAAAGGCTGAAATTGAAATAACTGTGATAGAGGCTTTCTGAGCAGCAGAAAGAATTTTGTCTTGTATTCCCACAGCAAACTTCTGATCACATCCATCATTGGTTGTTGGTGTAGCCTTTAAGGTAAATGGTCAAACTGTAACTGATTTCAAATGGCAATAGCACTTAGACTTATGTACTGCTTCACAGTGCTTTACAGCCCTCTCTGAGTGGTTTACAGAGTCAGCATATTGTCCCCAACAATCTGGGTCAATCTTGAGCCTTGGTGAGATTTGAACTGGTGAACTACAGCCAGCAGTCAGCAGAAGCAGCTTGCAGTACTGCCCTCTAACCATTGTGCCACCATGGCTAAAACCCTTGAGGCAGGGTTACTTTTATGCACTTACTTTCATGCATTTCCTGCTAACGATTGGCTAAGTCTGTCTCACTCGTGAGCTGGGAATAAGGATGGAAAACAATGCTGTCATTAATGATTATATCCTGGGAAAGTAAATAGTGATAGAGCCCTTGATTCTGCACAATTTTTTTTCATTTACCTCTCTATTTCACAGTTTTTGATCTCCCTTATTAATTGTAAAACATTATTACATAATATTGAAAAATAATATTAAATTTTATTTAGGGAGGGTTGCATTTTATTTGGGTGGATCTCTGGAAAAGTTGCATGATGCTATTAATGAGCCAGACTACCCAGTCCATTTAATTATAAAATATTTTTCTTCATACCTAGCAACAAAAAGCTTGCAAAGATATTTGTTGATTTTACAAAACAGGTGGTCTATTATAGAGATTTACCTCAGAAATTGTTTAAGTCTCAGAATAAAACAAAGAATATAAAAGTCATTAAAAAGTATCATACACGTTATAATATATTATAAAATATATTATACTTTTTAATGGCTTTTATATTCTTTGTTTTATTCTGAGACTTAAACAATTTCTGAGGTAAATCTCTATGATAGACCACCTGTTTTGTAAACCAACAAATATCTTTATGTAGTCAAAAGCTATCAAAAAACCAAATTTACACTAATTATAACTTTGATGATAAGAGATTTTAAGCCTCATGATACCATTAGCAAATCAGTTCTAATACCATATATACAGACACAAACATCGGAGGTGCATTGTGACATCAGAACAATTATGTCAAAGCCTATATTTCTTTATTCATTTTTATTTATTAGATTTGTATGCCGCCCCTCTCCGAAGACTCGGAGCGGCTAACAACAATGAAAAGACAATGAAAACAAATCTAATATTAAAAATAATCTAAAAAACCCCAATTTAAAGAACCACTCATACATACAAGCATACCATGTATAAATTCTATAAGCCTAGGGGGAAGTGAAATTTCAATTCCCCCATGCCTGATGACAGAGGTGGGTTTTAAGGAGCTTGCGAAAGGCAAGGAGGGTGGGGGCAACTCTGATATCTGGGGGGAGCTGGTTCCAGAGGGTTGGGGCCGCCACAGAGAAGGCTCTTCTCCTGGGTCCCACCAAATGACATTGCTTAGTCGATGGGACCCGGAGAAGGCCAACCCTGTGGGACCTAACCGGTCGCTGGGATTCGTCCCGGAGATATATAGGGTACTGTGTGTATAACTGGTTAGGTTTTACAATAAATAACTTAAGCCAGCAATGTATGGTTAAGGAATTACCACACTACTGCTTTAAGAGCTGGTGTTGCAGTCAGCTATAAGAGGAAGTCAGCAGAGTGTCTCTTTCTTGGCGCCTAGAGCTTTGAGCTTCACTTCCTAGTGAGATTCTCTCTGATATCTCTCTGATTCTATGTGGTTTGTCTATATGACTATTCCATCGTAAGGACTACTGTGTTCTAATGTTGGTCTGTATATGTTTTGAGCAAAGCTTGCATTGTATATATATTGAGAATATTGATTGCTATATTTGTGAACGACTAGGTCTGTTACTGACTACAATATTTGCCTAATGTAAATAATATTTATACATTTAGTGTATGTGATCTGGTTATTTGAAGTGCTGCTGATATCTCTGGAGTATTAGTTGGATATCTTCTACCTCCCCGTTTTCCTCTGTGCATCCTGTGTAACTCTTAGGGAATAGCACAGTTTATTCCTTAACACCTAACATTATATTTGTATTTCTACAAATCAAGGCTTGCTCTGGTAGAAGTTAGATGCCACTTAATGGACAAGGAAAGATTTTATAACACATTCCACTGTAATGAAGAATATTTGACTAAGTTGAAAAAATGACTCTATATTGAAGCCACAAGTAGACAGATATTTATGCGTTTATGAGACAGCATTTTCATTCAAATAGCTCTAATTATAGGAGAGTCATTAAGTCTTTCCTCCTTTTTTTAAAGTTTAAATCCATTATTAGGAGGCCACACTATGGACAAATTGTGTTGAACATACTGGGAAAATGTTAGCTTAAGAATTATAATTTGCACTGCAGATAAATTGCATTACAAATTTGTATGAAAGTAGAAAACTTCCATATTTAATTTAATTTAATTACAGGGAAAATCTTTTTTTAAAAAAAATTGGTCCAATGTAGCCAAATTACTTGATTTCTTTATCATTGCTCCACTGGCAGCTTCTGGGTTATTCCCACTTAGGAAGTCACTAGAGGTCAGGATCAGCCTCAATCCCTTTTCCTTGCCTGCAACTTCCCTGTTGGTGGGCACCAGAAACATCTCTTGCTGATCCAGGACAACTCTTTATGCATAAGCAGTAAACATAGTAGTAGTAGTAATAATAATAATAATAATAATAATAATAATAATAATAATAATAATAATAATAATACCAACAACAACCATCATCACCATCATCATCAACATCATCACTGTAGTCAGCAGGACAGCGATAATCATATTTCTTGTTGGTAAGGGCATATGAAAAGATCCATGGTAGTAATAATAACCATACATTTGATTTTTAGCGGCTTGTCACTGTTTTTTGTTCTTTCCTATTTTGAACTGATGGCTTTGTGAACACAATTTCAGTACTTTATTCTTATAGGAGGGGTGGCAGAATAGATGTAGATTATTTTAAGAGGCAATATTATAATTATTGTAAGAGATGGTAGAATAGGAGGATCACTCATATTCTACCAACTCTAATACGCAACAGTAGAGACCATCAAATTTGTGGTTCTATAATATCCCAGGACTTAAAATTGAAACATGATAACTGTCTTTTAAAAAGCATAATGAAGAATGTTTTGTTCCTGCATCAACTCAAGATGCTCAGACTGCCCAAAAAACTGCTGATACGGAGGAATTGTTGAGTCTGTCATTTGTACTTAACATAACTGTCTGATTTGATGCAGCAAGTAAAACAGGACAGGAACAAACTTCAATGGATAGTAAGGACTGAAGAAAAAAGCAATTGCAACCAGCCTGCTTTCCATTGAGGACCTGTATACTACGAGCCAGAAAGGGGGCTGAGAAAGTATTTACAGACCCCTCACATCATGGACACAACTTGTTGCAACTTGTTCCCTTAGGACTCCACTACAGAGCATTGCATAACAACACAATGAGATTTCCCTCCCACTCCCTCCATGCCATCACTTTGCTAAACATATAATTTCTATAGCACTGTTTATGGGGAATCCAGAGCATGGTATCATGGTTTTTCGAGACTGAAGGATGCCAATGCAACGTTTATGTCTAAGGATATATGAGGGTTACCCAGAAAGTAATGCACTACATTTTTTCTTCAACAATTATTTATTGAACACAATGAAACGTACACACAAGAAAGAATTATGTTTCTTCTGCACTCCGTATTTTTCCACGTAATCTCCGTCCCGATCTATGGCCTTCCTGCAGCAAGACCCAAGGGTATGTATGCCCTGTCGGTACCACTCCTTGTTCTGGTCACAAAACCTTTCTGCACTCTGTGAATCACCTCTTCGTCATCCTCAAAATGTCTTCTGCGAATGGCATCCTTTAATAGCCCTGCAGATTCTCCATAAACTGTACACAAACGTTTGTGAATGTTCCCAACAGTTTCTTTCTCCACAGTGAGAAATTCAATGACGACACGCTGCTTGTAATGTACATCACTTACAGACGCTATTTTGAAACACTGCTGCAGCTGCGCTATCTGTCTGAAGAAATGCAAAATTTACACATGCACTCCTGACAATTCACATAATGTATATGTAAAGTTTTGCATTTGTACCATTACTGTAGTCTGAGAAAAAAAAAAGTGGTGCATTACTTTCTGGGCGACCCTCGTATCCAATGTATCCAAATTGTACTTCTTTTATCCTTCTCATTCTTCCTATTACCTACTCCTATTGGTATATTATTATTATTATTATCACTTCGTTGGTATCTTATGATTTATGATTTATCACTTTGCTGCTTATATGTATACTGAGAGAAATAATGCAATGGAGACAAATAGTGTGTCAAATCATACTTGCCAATTAAGAATGTTCTGTTCTGTTCTGTTCTGTTCTGTTCCGTTCCGTTCCATTTCATTCCATTCCACTCAACTCCATTCCATTTTCTAAATCTTTGCCATTCCTGCCTCCCTTTTAGAATACCATCACTCTCACCAAACTGAATAAAAGCATAATAAAAGGGCAGCGCCGGACTTACCCGGCTGGCAGGCTTTGCTGGAGGGACCGGGAGACACGGTCCCTCATGGCGGCCGCCATCTTGGATCCCGGGCGAAGTCTCGCGTTGCGAGACTTCGCTCGGGAGATCGGGGCCTGATTGGCCAGGCTCCTGAGTGGTCCGGGCGGGGCCTGCTTGCCCTATATAAGGGCGAGCAGGCCCGGGGCTCTCCCTTTTCGCCCGGACTGCAGAGAAGAGCAGACACCCGCCCGCCCTCCACTATTTTGCAGTGTGCTTAGGGGTCGCCCTTAGGGGGCCGAATGGGAATTTTTTGCAGTTCTGCCTCTTAGCTGAGCTGTTTTTTCGCCCATTCCACACTGAGGTGATGGATGTGCGGTTAGGGGGTGCTTGCATTAATTAGGTTAATTGGCTTACCTTTGGTCATTGGGTAGGCAGGTTAGGGGCGGAAAACTGGGGTGGTTTAGCAACCGCGCGTTCTCCCTTGGGCATCTTTGGGGATGATTGACAGGTTCTCCGCAAGCTCATGGAGGGAGTTTCTGCCTGAGCAGCTGGGGGGAACCTGTCTTTGGGTCCTGCACCTTTAATTCCCCGATTCGGGTTAGCCGGTGGGACCCCCCTCATGCACAGCATGGCAGAAAAGGTCGCAGGTGACGGCCTGGCCCTCACCTGGACCTTGCATCGAGATACGCCCATGAGTTGCCCAGGAAGGTTTTGTTGGCATAACGTCATTTCCGCCCCGGAAGTAGTTGTTTGACCCTGCAGGTCCATTTCCGGGTCATAGTTGTTTATGCTAATTTATGCAAAGTATTTGAATAAATTATGCAAATTTATGTTAATAAAAATGACCCAATTTTAAATCCAGCTCTGGTGTCCGTGTCGTTACTCCGTCTCTCCAGCAAAGATTTTTCACCTTTCTGGTTTCCCAAAATTACTAAAAGCCTTTTCTAGGACAGTGTTCCCTCGATTTCCGCGGGGGATGCATTCCGAGACCACCTGCAAAAGTCGAATTTCCTCAAAGTAGAGATGCGGAAGTAAATACACAATTTTTGGCTATGGACAGTATCACAAGCCATCCCCTTAACAACCATTTACTCATCATTATTACTGGTACTCACCATTGAATAAGACATTTAGTGATCCTGATATTTATAAACATAATTATTTATTAACAATAATTATTTTTTTGTTATTTATTTGCAAACATTATTAGTTTGGCGATGACATATGACGTCATTGGGTGGGAAAAACCGTGGTATAGGGAAAAAACTGCGAAGTATTTTTTAATTTTTTTTTTTAAAAAAAAACGTGGTATAGGCTATTCGCGAAGTTCGAACCCGTGAAAATCGAGGGAACACTGTACTTCTTTTAGGACTGGATTTGCAAGAATCCACACAAATAACATTTTCACCTTTGCCATCACTTCAGAATCTGGATCTTCTATGGAGTCAGCTCATTCAACTATAACAACAATACCCTAGACTTTTACTTTTACTTTTCCCCTCCTTAACCTATGCCTGGCTTGAGCTGCTGCTTTGTGATTTTCATATTTAAGGAAACAAAAGCTCTGTTCATCAGGTTGGTCAGATCCTATCTTACTTTGCTAAATTCTTTTTCAATTTGTTCCTTGGTTTTGCTCTTAGGAATACAGACAACAAAGACCCTATTATTGGCAGAAAGATATATGTTCCAATATATTTTCCAGAACAAATGTCATGATTGTTAGCATGTTTAACACCTTCCTGAGCTGTGTCTTTGTTACGAAGTGACAAAAGCATAGCCTCTATTTAGAGCTGTCAAGGGATCCATCATTAAAGTGATGACCCAAATAGATTCCTCCCACCACCACCCAAATAATGGAACAAGTTCATCCTCAAAAAAGTCCCTTGGAAATTTATCTACAAATATCTCAGGGCCAACAGAAGGCTGTTGTCTTGAATAGACACACTGTGTTGAAGGACCACCATACTTCCTCTGTCCAGTAGGATATAATTTAACCTATTTGGATATAACCTGTTCTTTATAAAAGTGTCTAAATTTTTGCTTCATCTCGCCCTTTGTTGGAAGTTGTCACTTTGATTCCTTGTTTTTCTATCTATATGTTTTCATGACGCCCCCATAAAAGGCACTTTTGTTCAGAACATGAAAGAGATCGCTAGTTTTAAATTGCTGAAGCATTGCCAGTGCACCTTCCTCATTAAATTCTTTTAAAGCCCCACTAGCTCTTTCATCTAAATCACTGTGAGCAAGTAGCCCTGCACAGTATACTTCACTTAATTTTTCAGCAACTTATTGTGGTAAACCAGGATAAAGGGTCCAGTTTCTTGGGGTTTTTGTTAGTTGGTTAACTATCATTGACTGTTGTATTGGGGTGTGTATGTATGATAGTTCTGTTACTTTTAATGATTTTAACTGTTTTATCATTTTAGAATTGTAAGCAATCCAGGGTCATTTGGCTGAGAATGGTAGCTATAGAACTGAATAAATAAATAAATGTCTGGAAATGCTCAGGATCTATCTATCTATCTATCTATCTATCTATCTATCTATCTATCTATCTATCTATCTATCTATCTATCTATCTATCTATCTATGTCAAACATATATAAGATTACAGTAAAAGTATAAACATGTATGCATGAGACAATTTTGTGTACATAGGGACATTAGGACAGCTTATGCACGCCCCTTACAGACCTCTTAGGAATGGGGTGAGATCAACAGTAGACAGTTCAAGGTTAAAGTTTTGGGGATTAGGGGAAGAAACCACAGGATTTGGTAGTGTATTCTAGCACTGACCACTTTATTGCTGAAGTCATATTTTATGCAATCAAGTTTGGAGCAGTTTACCTTAAGTTTGTATCTATTGTGTGCTTGTGTGTTGTTGCAGTTGAAGATGAAGTAATCATTGACTGATAGAACATTGTAGAAGATAATTTTATGTGCCACACTTAGGTCAGACCTCAGGAGGTGTAGTTCTAAATTGTCTAAGCCCAAATTTTCAAGTCAGGTGGCATAAGGTATTCTGTTGTGAACAGAGGAGTGGGGAACTCTTCTTGTGAAATATCTCTGGACATTTTCAATTGTATTAATGTCCTATATGTCATGCTAGTTCCAGACAGATGAGCTGTATTCAAGAATTGGTCTAGCAAATGTTTTCTATGCGCTTGTTAAAAGTACAATATTGCCAGAGTAGAAATTACCCAACTCTTAATGCTTTTTGGCAATGTTGTTACAGTGGGCTCTGGCACTTAGATCATTAGAGATGAGTACTTAACAGAGTGAGAGTCTTCTACAAGGTTGTTTCCATCCAGCTTGTATTTTGTGTTCTGATTTTTTTTTGCCAATGTGTAAGATAGAGCATTTGTGGATTGAGATTTGAAGTTGCTACTTGTTTGACCATTCCAACACATAGTCAAGTCTTTTTGAAGGGTAGCAGCATTGTTGGTGTTGTGTTCCAATACTGAAGAGACAGGAGACGGTTAGTGTGATTCTAACTCTTTATTGGTTACCATGAGCAAACATCAGCGCCTGACTGCCTCTGGCAGGAGGTTTAAATAGGGAGCCCTTTTGATAAGGAGCCAATCAGAATTTCCCTGCTCAACTTCCCAGTCAGACTGGAGTGAAAACTTTCCAGCCTCCAAGACATAATATCCCTCCCCCTTTAGTTCAGTGCATAATTTAGCATATGTAATCATTGAGATACATAGGATGTTTAAATGCTCTAGTTGATCCACGCAGTTCAGTTGGGGTGTTCACTGAGGCTGGAGAGGACGTTTTTTCTCTCTCTGGCTTCCTCTCTGGAACCTTCTGGAATGGCCTGGTCGAGGTGTTGGATTCGGCTGGACTCATTGATGTTGCTGGATGGCACCTACGGATCAAGAGATAAATGAACTGGCTCTCAGGAATCAGTTATAGTTGTAAGGAGAACATTGTTAGGGGTTGGGCCTGTTTCCAACTCAACATTTAATGGCTAGGAGTCCCGTAATTGGTCCACAAGGTGCCGCCAATTCCTGCCATCTCCCAGGCCTATTATGTATGATTTTGAACCTGTTATTTCCAGGTTCTTCCCAGGTAGCCACAGGGAACCTGCAGCAAAGTTTCTTGCCTATATTGTTTACAAAGACTGAGCCAAAGAATGCGTTAAAAAGGTTGGCTTTAATGGTTTAATCATTATAGTCATAACCGTTAGGTCCTTTTAGGGGTGGCATCGATTTTGAGTCTTTAAATTGGTTGTTTACAAAATTATAGAAGACATGGTGCATTGTTTGATGTGATAATTGGTGCATTTAGTCCTTATCTGGGGGCATAAGTTTTTGTAGCAATTTTTAAAGTTAGCTACATAGCCAAATTTGTTTTTTCGCCAAAGATATATTTTTTGGGATTGGACATTTCTTATTGTTATGGGTAATTTATTTTTCTTGGTTATGAGGGTTATTAGTGGTAAATATAGATTATTGATTCTTATGACTACAAGCAGGAAAATGTTATAATGGTCCTCTGCAGTATTACAGTAAGTGAATAGAAATAGCCAATCAAGAGGCGAGAGGTCAGTGTCTATGAGATCATAGTTGGCTTTTTAAAAGTTATATTTGGTTATTCCATCATTATGTTGATTTTTGTAAGGACATATATTGAGACAAAAGTTAATCAAGCTATGGTCAAAAAGACTATTATTTGAAGTCCATAAATTGTGTTTCAACTGTTACAGAAAATGAGATCAAGGCAGTTTTGAGTAGTGTTTTAGTTACTAGTTGATCCAGTCCCAGATTAGTAACAGCATTGTAGAGGGTTGCATGTATGGGTTTATTTGTACATTTGTTTAGGGTCCAATTAAGAGGTAGATTGAGGTCTATAGACACTAAGGAAAAATGCAGAATTTTGAATATTGATTGAATGTTAGACATTCCTTTGATAACCTGGAATAAGTTCAGAGCCATGAGAAAATTCTGATTCCCTAAAATCTATGCCAAACCTTGCTTTTAAAAAAAACCCAGTTGCAAATGGTAGCTAAAGTGACCTCATCATCTTCCACATTGTTTTAAAGCTCTTATTTTTGTAAAAAAAAAGTTTAGTTTTTGTTCTAAGAAACCTTTTCTCAAGATTCAAATCTACAACTAGACTTGGGGAGTGAAAGAAATTGCAAAGAATATTATAATGGATTTTTTCTATATTACATATTCTTTTATTTTAAAAATAGATAGCCATCCATCATTTATCTCTGCATGATTGTAGGGATACAATGATACAGTTTTCTTAATCGCTCACTATTGCTTTTCTCTCCATATTAGTGTAGTCTAGTCCTCGTATTGTTCTGAATGTTCATCGTTTACTTCCTTACAATGAAGTTGAATAACTTGTGACAAGAATATATGCCTAAACTGTTCTTCAGCTGAAGACTCCTTCTAAAAGTAGCACTTCTGCCAGAAATATATCAGTCCAGGGTATGTCATAAAAAAGCTAAGATATTGATTTGGGAATCTGGGAGGCTAAAATAAGTCTCTACACTAGGTTACTCTGCCTTCAACTATTTTTTCTGAGTAGAAGTTTTGGTCATGTACGCACAACCAGTAGAAAAAAAACTGATTTTTTTTCTCCCCCCCCCCCCTTTTGGGCTCTGGTTATGTTTTTCCTATCACAGCAAATGAGGTTGAATGTGTATAATTTTAGAATAGTTATGTGTGCGTGTGTGTACATACACTTTATATAGTAGATAATATATTTTTGTGTGCCTGTGTGTAATATGTATGTACACATATGGCATATATTCATAGAATTAAATAGTATATTTTGGATGTTCATAATAGTAAATAGATATTAGAAATTGTATCTCTTTGAGGCGACGATAGACCAGGCACCTTAACCCTAACCCAAACCCTTGAGGGGAGTGACATCAAGTTGGCCAGCTTTAAGCCAGTCACATGACCTTTAAACCACCCCTGGTCACATGATCGTCAAGCCACTCCTACCTGGTCACATGGCCAGCAAGCCACACCCACAAAATAAGCCACACCCACAGTGCAGTAGTAAAAATTTTTGCAGCCCTTCACTGACTATATTCTTTTCTTGTAAAGTTAAGTCTAATAAGTGTGGGAGAAAAAGAGGTAGCAGAAAAGTAAATATTTGGAAAGAATCATTGAATCATCATTTTAGCCTTGTGAACATATTCCTGCTTTTCTGTTTTGTTTTTTTTTAAAGATTCTGGCTCACGTCTATGGAAATATTGTAAAAACTCATTTACATTGAAATTATGTCATTTTTTTGTGTATGCACAGATGGTGTAGTAAGCTGGCAGAATCTTTTTGCAATAATGGGTTGCAAGTAGTCTTGTCTATTCCTCACTCAGGATTGATATATTGTCCATAATAGCCAGATGTCTTGGTCACTGGGCCAGCTACTACCGCAGTTCAAGATTATATTCCCAGTACTAAAACTGAAAGTACAAATGAAAGTACATGGAAGAATGACTCTGTCAGCTTAAAGGGTCTTAAATTTGAAAACAAGAAAAAAATTTCTTTTCTTTTAGACCAGGTGGGAGTGACATATATAATATTTGAAGAGATTATGCAGTCCAAGAAGGACTTCTAGGGAAAACCGAGACATGGGAACTACATTTCAAATTTGTAAAGTCATCCCCCTCCTCCAATATTTGGTATTGGAATTGGGTTCATTTTGGTTGTCAAGTATTTCTTGGGTTTGGGCTAAGTATGGATGTCTCTTTCCTTATGTAATATAATGTAATGTAAATACTTGGACCAAGACACTGAGGTTTAATTAATTATAATTTAGGTAATCAATTATGGTTTAACAAATAACAGTTTAGAGCTGTTTATGAATTTTGCTGCTGAACAGGTTAATGTAAAAACAAAGAGACATTAGCTAATTAAGCCTGTATGTGCAACTCATAGAATAATGTTTGATTAAATCTCCTGGTCTCAATTAAACGAGGAACTGATCTGTTTATGTAACAGTAGGAAGTCATATTTACTTTTCTATAAACATTTGATCTGTCAGCCTACTCAATGTTTTCTGGTACATGATTTTGAATAGTAGTTTTGGGTTTGAGTTGGTTAAAGTTCAATGCTCAGAATTGGGGCAGTTTATAAATTATGTAAAATGCATACATACATTGTACGTATCTGCTTGACTATTAAAAAATATTTTTCCATTTTTATTATGACCAAACCTGCTTTATGTAAACTGCTTGATTCTAAATAAAAAGACAAAATAATATTTATATTAAATGATTGCTGGAAAGTCAGTCTTGTTATTACCAACATACGCTTTCAAAACCTATCGCAAGAATTGCTTTTCAGGTTGTTTATCCCATAACAATGTAGTGGCTAATCATGAGTTGTCAGATGCATTGAAAAGTGTTCGGAAACTTCAGATCGTGCAGAACTTCAGATCCACCCCATGTCCAGTCAACGAAGCAGTGGAAGTGATGTGCCGGTGCCTGGAGGCTATTGGGTTCTGGATGGGTATCAACAAGCTCAAACTCAACCCAGACAAGATGGAGTGGCTGTAGGTCTTGCCTCCCAAGGACAATTCCATCTGTCCATCCATTATCCTGGGGGGGGGATTAGTGATCCCCTCAGAGAGGGTTCGCAACTTGGGCGTCCTCCTCGATCCACAGATAACATTGGAACACCATCTTTCGGCTGTGGCGAGGAGGGCGTTTGCCCAGGTTCGCCTGGTGCACCAGTTGCGGTCCTATTTGGACAGGGAGTCATTGCTCACAGTTGCTCATGTCCTCATCACCTCGAGGTTCGATTACTGCAACGCTTTCTACATGGGGCTACCTTTGAAAAGTGTTCAGAAACTTCAGATCGTGCAGAATGCGGCCACGAAAGCCATCGTGGGGCTTCCCAGGTTCGCCCACATTTCTACAACACTCCGTGGCCTGTACTGGCTGCCGATCAGTTTCCGGTCACAATTCAAAGTGTTGGTTATGACCTTTAAAGCCCTACATGGCATTGGACCAGAGTACCTCTGGAACCGCCTGCTACCGCACGAATCTCAGCGACTGATAAAGTCCCACAGAGTTGGCCTTCTCTGGGTCCCATCGACTAAACAATGTCATTTGGCGGGCCCCAGGGGAAGAGCCTTCTTTGTGGCGGCCCTGGCCCTCTGGAATCAACTCCCCCCGGAGATTAGAACTGCCCCCACCCTCCTTGTCTTTCGTAAGCTACTCAACACCCACCTATACCGCCAGGCATGGGGGAACTGAGACACCTTCCCCAGGCTTTTATAGTTTATGTTTGGTATGTATGTGTTTTTTGGTTTTAAAGGATAGGGTTTTATATGTCTTTTTCTCTTTTAATATTAGATTTGTTCCACTGTAACATTGTTTTATTATTGTTGTGAGCCACCCCGAGTCTTCGGAGAGGGACGGCATACAAATCTAATAAATTATTATTATTATTATTATTATTATTATTATTAGGGTGGTTTTTAATTCTGTTTCTGCTTATTTTAAAGTAGCACAAAAAAAGACAACATAACTCTGTTCAGAATATATTTAACAAATCTTAGAAGACTTTTTTTATGACCCTGTCAAACTCCTGTGGGGGTTTGCCATTTAAACATTTGAGAGACTCTTTAATCCCTTTAATCAAATTGAAGTCAGGGTGACTGAATGCAGTTGAGCATTTACTGGCTGGATGCCCTTCCTGATGCTTATGCAGAGTTCACAGCAGATATTTTCTCTTTGCACCCTGATAGAGAAATATCCGCCACTGCCTAGGATTGAGCTCTCAAACTTCTAATGGGCCAATGTGCCACTCACAAATGGTAGGAGAGAATGATAGATGTTTATTATGGAGAATCTGCATACTTTGATGGGATTACATATAGCCAGGATACAACAACCAATGTAAAGAAATATAATTATGGTTTAAATGTATAAAACCCAAACCGAACAGGACAATTCTGTAGTTCTATAAATATGCAGACTGTTGAGTTCTTCAGAATTCTTCAGTAAATAAGGTATTACCAGAGAGAGGGGGAGAGGGGGGAGGGAATTTATCTACTTCTACCAAGAATCATTTCAAAGAATCCTAAATGAACTTTGTAGATAGATATAATGTAGAGATGGTGTTAGGTGCTCAAGGTATTCTGTTATCCTAGAACTGGACAATTTAAGGCTTCCTCAGTTCTCTGTGTTCAAATCTTAATATTATTTTGTTCACTTCCTCAATAGCTGCTTATAATTTTCCTGAATCTTTTTCTGGACATACATATTTTTGTGCTGACTTTTTCTAACAGTCAGTCTATTGAAGGTAATTTTCCATAACGTAATAGATTTGTGTGTGTTGCACACAACTTTTGCCAATGCAGGCATTTTTTATTAAATTGGGAACTGCACTACAAGATTCAGAAAACTGCAAATATCAAAATATATCTATGCTTTGGCTGGTACACTGATTACGGAAAATTTAAAGTATGGATATATACTTGAATTTTTCTTATTCAAATTCCTGTAAGAATGTTTTAAGATTTAAGGGTTAATTTTTCTTAACTTTAGGAGTGGGCTCCCATGTCATGGTAAGTCCTTGTATGACTTATAAACTAAGATCTTGATTGGAGACAAAGTATTATGGCTTGTTTAAGGAGCCATAATTGAAATAATCCATGAATCGATGAATTTGTGAGCCCATCCTACAAAGTAAAGCAAAACTGGCAGCAATAATCATTTGAGGGAAACTGAACAGAATATAAACCTGTCAGTCTTGAGACCTAAAATGCAAACATTCCCCAATTAATTCCTTGGAAATGGTTTCACAGACAAAAGGAAGATCAAAGATGATCCTGACACTTGTGTTGTAATATATTTCATAAGATGTGCAAAGGTGAATAGTTTCATTGAGTTATTTAACTACATGTACTTTTCTTCCTAGACATTTTGGGCAAGTTCAAAAAAAGATCACTGCCTGACTGAACGTAGGCTTTGAATTTTATTTTAACATTGGCAATCTTGCGAATGAAGGCAAATATAGTGTATGTGTCACATGATAAGATTGCAGAATCTAGCAGTCTAGATTTTACAATGGAAGAAGGGATATAGCTTGAATGATAAATCATTGAAGTATCTATGAAATTATTTTGTTAATGGTAAAAAAGCATATACTGTACTAATTTATATATTTGAGACAAATTATAGTCTAGTGTATAATCTGTGTCTTTAATGCTTATACACAGTGGTACCTCTACTTAAGAACGCCTCTACTTAAGAACTTTTCTAGATAAGAACCAGGTGTTGAAGATGTTTTTGCCTCTTCTTAAGAACCATTTTCTACTTAAGAACCTGAGCTGGGAAAAATTTCACAGGAAATTTGGGAGCGACACAAAGGCCCAGCCAGTTTCCTGCCATCCCCACTGGGTTTCTCTCTTTGGCATAGTGTATGGGAGGCAGCCTCATGCCAGATGTATGGGAGACCTGTGCCCTTCCTCACCGCCTCAGAGTCCTTCTTTTTTTTTTAAGCCTTAAAGTTTTGGATTTTTTTGATTCCCCTCACCTCACCTTCTTCCTTCAGCAGCAATTGTCCCCATCCTCTTCTTCCTCCTCCTCCTCCCACCCAAATTCCAAGCTTTTATTTATTTCCTAATGGGGTTGCACGCATTATTTGCTTTTACATTGATTCCTATGGGAAAAATTACTTCTACTTAAGAACGTTTCTACTTAAGAACCTGGTCACGGAACGTATTAAGTTCTTAAATAGAGGTACCACTGTATATTATTATTATTATGATTTTTATTGATTTTCTTTTGTACTTATTTTTGTGTTTCCTTTTTAAAAGTGGGAAATTAATAAAGAATATTTAAAAAGAAAAGAAAAGATAAGACTGCAGAATTTAATCTGAGATGGTCATTGGGACCAGAATTTTATTTTCTCAAACTTTTGGACTTATGCTGGAACTGATCCTCAAGCTTTTTCCAGACACATTCTGAAGAAAAAGAGAGATGTTCTCTGAGAATGGGCTTCAACACAAGTCCAAAAGCTTGGAAGAATAAACTTCTGATCCCGGTGACCAACTCATATTGGATCCTCCAGTTAGCAATCTTACTTGAGCAACTGAGAACAATGGTTTGTTTAGGAGTTAGGGGGTAGCAAGATTTGATTAGACTGACTGATTGCTGATATTAATTGACTGTTTATTGATATTAATTAATTAACTCCATTAATTATTGATATTATTAATTGATTTTGATTGGTTATTGATATTAATTAATTTGCTTAATTATTGATACTATGCCAAATAAAAAATTAAAAACTCCACAATCAAACACCCCCAAATGGAAGATACCTCTACCAACGATGATATATGCTACAAATGTAACAAAACCACCAAAGAGAATGAAGAATGCAAAAAATGTCACATTTGCTCAAATTATGCCCACAATATCTGCCTAGATATAAATAAAAATGTAGCCAATTTGTTATAAAAAGCCCCCACATTTTTTTATTTCTGTCCATCATGTCTAGCAATACTGGATGATCTAATTACCATGTCTGATAGATTTCAAACCTTGGAAACAACGATAAATCCACAAAAAGCATACATAGATTCCATAGAAGCATGCATAGAAGCATGCTTCACATCTTTGGATAAAAAAAATTACAGCACAGACAAATGGAAATTCCAATGGTCAAAATCATATTCCAATACAATAACCACTACCTCAATCACTAGCTCAACAACCACATGCACAATCACAACAACTATTACCTCAACCATCTACCAACCATCCAAACAATATATCATTACTCATCAAAGACACCCTTGAAGGGAACAAAAATGTAACAATGGTATTCTATTTGGGCTTGAAGTCACAAATGAACCTGATATAGATCAGGTTCGCAAAATTATTGCATCAAAATTTCTCACCAAAGAAATCATTGTTTCCAGAGATGGTCCCGAGTTTAAGTATAGAGATGGTTCAATGGCCCTACAATTCTGTAGAGTCATTTGTGAAAATGAACTCAGCAAATGAAAATTCATTTATACTATAAACTCTATTAACATAAATTATCTCCACCGCAAAAAAACTTCACTCAAGTCTTAACCTATCTATACTACAATGAATTCACTCCTGCGAACTCTGAGCAGATCTCAAAATCGTCAAGACTAAGGACAAACTGACCTGTTAAATATTCATGAAGACGGTTCCAGAGTTCAAAATCTGCATGGAGCCTCCTGAGCCTCCTGATTGGTTGCTTCGTTTGGCGGGAGACTTGTTACCATGTCAGATAGAGTTTGTTACATTGTGAACCCTATAAATACAAAAGCCGTGGCACTTTCTTGGAGCGATTTTGACTGTAACCCGTTGCGTTAACCCTGTCAGCTCTAGCCAAATAAAGAACGGCTAATTTCACCAGTTAACTCTCCGAGTATTTTTCCTGACCTGTACATTGACTACCGCACTGGCGGCATCAAAACTGAGACCCGCAATCTACCATCCAACCTTCAAAGCACTATCACCCCAAACCATCCAAACTTCCAATCCACCTTCAACCAAAACCAATCCTCCATAAACCAAAACTAGGTATGCATGCCTCTTACTTCCTCAATATCAACCACTGCTAATCTTAAAGGCAAACTAATGAATTCAAGAAGCATCATTAACAAAATACCTGAACTCCTTCTCTTACTAAAAACTGCTAAATTTGACATTATATTTATCTGTGAAACATGGTTAAACGCATCCCTTCCTGACTCCATTATTACAGTGAGAGACTATCATGTTTGCCACTGATTGCAAAACCCGTAGAAGTGATGGAGTTGCAATCTTCTATAAGAAATCAGAAAACATGAAAAAGGTGCAAGTTAAACATGAACTCAATCTTCCAGAAACTATCATCTGTAAACTGACCTTAAATACCATACTTTGCTTCCTACTATGTTATAGAGCCCCTGATTATGACATCACACATGCAAACAAGCTAACCTCACTACTAACATGGGCAACCTCCTACTCACATCCTCTTATATTTCTTGGTGACCTAGACCTACCTCATATAAACCACACCCTAAACAAATGTACAATTGAATATATATTCAACCCTTTACAATGCTATTACCAGTCTAGGGCTAGATAAGTAGTAACAGACAACACTAGACTCGGTAATTGTCTTGATCTCATCTTCTGCAATAGTTTACACTCAATTTATGGACTAAAAAAATAAAAGAAAATGCACTGCTGAGGGCATTTTCCTTTGACCGGTTCTACTGACAGACTGTCTATGTCCTACAACCAGATAATCAAAGATTAAAATCCAGGAAAGCTTCCTTAGATCCATGGAAGTCTTCAAAGGATTTTAAAGCAGAGAGGACCTATGGAAATAATAACAATAATAATTTATTAGATTTGCATGCTGCCCCTCTCCAAAGACTAGGGGCGGCTCACAACAATAAAAACAATGTTACACTGGCACAAATCTAATATTAAAAGAGAAAAAGACATATAAAACCTTATCATTTAAAACCAAACAACACATATATACCAAACATAAAATATAAAAGCCTGGGGAAGGTGTCCCAGTTCCCCCATGCCTGGCGATATAGGTGGGTCTTGAGTAATTTACGAAAGAAAAGGAGGGTGGGGGCAGTTCTAATCTCCGGGGGAGTTGATTGCAGAGGGCCGGGGCCGCCACAGAGAAGGCTCTTCCCCTGGGGCCCGCCAAACGACATTGTTTAGTCGATGGGACCCGGAGAAGGCCAATTCTGTGGGAACTTATCGGTCGCTGGGATTCGTGCGTTAGCAGGCAGTTCCGGAGGTACTCTGGTCCAATGCCATGTAGGGCTTTAAAGGTCACTTTGAATTGTGACCGGAAACTGATCGGCAGCCAGTGCAGGCCACGGAGTGTTGTAGGAACGTGGGCGAATCTGGAAAGCCCCACGATGGCTTTCGCGGCCGCATTTTGCACAATCTGAAGTTTCCGAACAGTTTTCAAAGGTAGCCCATGTAGACAGGGTTGCAGTAATCGAACCTCGAGGTGATGAGGGCATGAGCGACTGTGAGCAAGGATTCCCTGTCCAAATAGGGCCGCAACTGGTGCACCAGGCGAACCTGGGCAAATGCCCTTCTCGCCACAGCTGAAAGATGATGTTACAATGTTAACTATGGATCGAGGAGGACGCCCAAGTTGCGAGCCCTCTCTGAGGGAGTCAATAATTCCCCCCCAGGGTACTGGATGGACAGATGGAATTGTCCTTGGGAGGCAAGACCCACAGCCACTCCATCTTGTCTGGGTTGAGTTTGAGCTTGTTGACACCCATCCAGACCCCAACAGCCTCCAGGCACCGGCACATCACTTCCACTGCTTCGTTGACTGGACATGGGGTGGATATGTATAACTGGGTATCATCGGCATATTGATGATACCTCACCCCATACCCTTGGATGATCTCACCTAGCGGTTTCCTGTAGATATTAAATAGCAGGGGGAGAGGACCGACCCCTTAGGCACCCCATAAGGGAGAGACCTAGAGGTCAACCTCTGACCCCCCACTAACACCGATTGCGACCGACCGGAGAGGTAGGAGAACCACTGAAGAACAGTGCCTCCTACTCCCAACCCCTCCAACCAGCGCAGAAGGATACCATGGTCGATGGTATCGAAAGCCGCTGAGAGGTCAAGAAGCACCAGGACAGAGGACAAGCCCGTCCCGGGCCCGCCAGAGATCATCCATCAACACAACCAAAGCAGTTTCCATGCTGTAGCCGGGCCTTAATCCAGACTGCTGAGGACCTAGATAATCGGCTTCTTCCAAGGACTGCTGGAGTTGGAGCGCCACCACCTTCTCAACAACCTTCCCCATAAAGGGAAGGTTGGAGACTGGATTGCAGTTATTAAGCATGGCTGGGTCCAGGGAAGGCTTCTTGAGGAGGGGGCACACAAGTGCCTCCTTATAAGAAGCAGGAAAGGACCCCCTCCCTAAGGAGGCATTGACAATCTCCTGGACCCAGCTCCGTGTCACCTCTCAGCTGACCGAAACCAACCAAGAGGGACACGAATCCAGTAAATAGGTGGCGGAACTCATAGCTCCAATGGCCTTGTCCACTTCATCAGGTGTCACCAAGTCAAACTCCTCCCAGTCAGATGGACAAAGACGTTTAGCCCCAGTCACCTCAACTGACTCATTGTCAGCCAATACTGCTATACAATTGGAGTTGAGGTCTGCCTGGATCTGAGTGACTTTATCAACGAAAAATGAGTTAAATTCCTCTGCCCTGCTCCCCTGATTTAGAAGGGAGTTAAATTCCTCTGCCCTGCTCCCCTGATTTAGAACGGAGCGGGTCACCCTAAACAGATTGTCTGGGATTCCGCTGATACAATCAAAACGGCATGGTACGGGCATCTTGCCGCCTTGAGCGCCACTTTGTAGGTCTTAATAAAAGCTCTTACAATAAATCCGGGGAACTCCACCAACCCGGCCACCTCCTCGAGCAGCACAGGCAGGGCTGTTGACACGCAGCTGGGAGGCAGGTACATGAGTAACAAGCCCACCTGAACCCCTAAATCCAATTTCACAAGGAGGGACTCACAATCCGCAATCTCAGGGGCAACGAGTCTACGCAGGCAAAGGTTCTCCTACAAAAAACCTACACTGGAAGGAACCAGGGGAGGAGCTGATACCTGGGTCTGACGATAGTGGGGAAACTATGGAAATCATTGAATAGACTGTGTGTGAGTACTGTAAGATCCAGTGACACTCTGAACAAATGGGACTATCTAGTGGTTTCTGTTCTTTGCAATTGTGGTAACATTGCAGACAACAATACATACCTGCCCCTTGTGCCCTGATCGGTGTATACTTGAGGAATTCATGGTAGCATTACAGAATGCAATTCTAGCCAAGATTTGTTGAACTTGTACATATTTCAATCTTGCATTCTATATTTTATTTCATATTGTATGTCTTACTTTAATTGTGATGGTTCTAACACAAATAAACAAACCAGCCTTGTATTCTATACAAAGGACTTAAAAAATTCAAACACGGAGACAAAAGTGACTTGATGTTTATTATAATATATTGAGATATATGTTTATAGTAAAATATTTAGTGCAATATACTGTATTACAATGTTACCTTTTAGTTACATGTCACCAAAGAGATTCCAACTAAACTTAGAAAAAGGATAATGCACATTTCCTGCTCTGTAAAAGTTCTCTTTAGGATTAATATGCTGTGGAACTGTGAAGGCGAATAGCATTCATTATATTTCAATGCAGCTTTCATAAATTTTTCTGTCTATCGTGATGTAAAAGAAAAATAAAACAAACTAGCTTTCAGGTTCCTTTGTAGAGCTTATCTTAATTCTCCATTCCATCAGAGCTGAATATCAGTTTTATATTTTAATATGAAGTTATTTAAACCTTCTTTGATGTTTTTGTATATGGTGATACTTTAGAAAATGCCATTGCTTGATTAATATTATATTTGTGTGCAGTGAGAGACGAGCTTTACATTGCTTATATAAACCATGTTATATAGAGAGATAAATGTGTTCTATTTCTATTTGTAAATAAAAAATAAAAAATAAAAACTATATCATTCAAGCATTGCCAAATCACATCACCCAAGTTTTATTTATTTATTTATAGAGCCTCGGTGGCGCAGTGGTTAGAGTGCAGTACTGCAAGCTACTTCTGCTGATCACCGGCTGCCAGCTGTTTGGCAGATCAAATCTCAGTAGGCTCAAGGTTGACTCAGCCTTCCATCCTTCCAAGGTCGGTAAAATGAGGACCCAGATTGTTGAGAGCAATGGGCTTATTCTCTGTAAACCACTTAGAGGGGGCTGTAAAGCACTGTGAAGCTGTATATAAGTCTAAATGCTATTGCTATTTGAAAACCTCTGCAAGGTCAGTTTGAGTCTACACATAATTAGTATTTAAAAGACATGGACACACTGAAATGCTAAGGAGATTGCTTCCAGTAAATGGATTTTTGGACTTAATATTCTTATCGTGATATTGCATAGAAGGAAATTCCACTTACCTAATATATCTTGATGGAGGTGAAAGTCTCACTGAAGAGAGATACAATACCAATTTTTGTTTTAAATCCTAGATTTTGTATATGAGCAAATGTTAGAGGAGTTAAATATGCCCAAATCCAGTTGAATCAATAGATTTCAAGCTTTCTTTGTATCATAAATCAGTGAAATATTAAGAGAGTTGGAGAATAGGGTACAGAACAAAATCTGCTCAGCCATAAATCTCAAAGAGCAACATTGTTCTTATCACCAATCTTCCCCATTAACCTTTGTTATTTTTATGAGGATAAAAATGAAACATCTTCATGCGTGCCACCCTGAGTTGTATGAACATGGAATTCATATAATCAGCATATCGGCATATGGAAACATAATAAATTATTATGATCACAATTAATCTTCCATTTTATGTTTATCTAATTACATAATAACTAATTATCGAGCTTCAGTTTGATGCAGTAATACTAGAAACTAGGAGATTGTGAGTTCTAATCCCAACTTTAAAACATGAAACCAGTTGAATGAGCTGGCCCAGTCACACACTCTCTCTCTTTCTCTCTCAGCCCTAGGAAGAAGGCAATAGAAAAACAGTTCTGGAAAACTTTGTCAAAAAAAATGGCAGGGACTTGTCCAGGTAGCCCCCAGGAGTTATGAATATTTAAATTGAACTTGGATTCCCACCATTTTGGGATGGGGGTTTCTGGCATTAATCTACACTGACACCAGATGTAATAGCAAAGAAATGTTGTGGACCATTTTACCCTGTAGTAGCTCAAGCATCCTTTATTTTTTTACACTTAAATATCAGATAAAACATATTGCCCATTTGTATGTGTGTATGCTTTTTCATGTCAAGGTACAGGTTGTCCTCGACGTACAACAGTTCAGAGTTACAGTGAAAAAAGCGACTTATGATTTGTTTTTATACTTACCACCATTGTAGCATCCCATGGGCACGTGATCAAAATCCATACTCTTGGCATTTGATACATATTTATGACAGTTGCAGTGCCCTGAAGTCATGTGACCATCTTTTGCAATCTTCTGACAAGCAAAATCAACAGGAAGCCAGGTACACTCAAATGTGTCACTAATTTAACACCTCCAGTGATTCACTTAACAACTGCAGCTGGAAAGTTCATAAAGTGAGGCAAAACTCTCAATTAACAAAATTTTGGGCTCAATTGTGGTTATAAGTTAAGGACTACCTGTACTCTAGCTTTTACCATCAATTTATCCTTTAGCATTCATTTTATGCTGAAGTGTTTGGGACATAATTCAAGATGTGCTTTGGGAGGGAGACTTGAATGGACTTAAGGGGATTTATATCTGCGTAAATTTAAAATGCGGACGTTGATCAGTTCCAAGCCACACTGACATATGTAAGAGTAAATCCCCCTGAACACAATATGCCTTCTGAGAAATGTACCTAATATTGTTTTTTCTACTGGCTCCCAGGATATTTGTAGACTTGACTTTCTCTTCCTGCTCTTCAGTAAATGTCAAAAGATCTGTAAATATTGAGAAGCTTATTTGAGTTTTGTTGTTATGTGTGCACAGAGATAAAACTTAAGATTTTTAAAATCTCGTTTGCATTTTTTAAAAGATTTGGGGATATTTTGGGAGGGGGAGATTCTCTATATAAGTAGAAACTGTGAAAATATCTGACAGTTCTCTGCTAGAGCCATCTGTCATGTAGTTTTGACATATGTTTCATTTGTTTATTCAGGACTGAAGTGTAAATTGATACATTGAAGTAATGTTTGGCTTTAGCAATTAGCGAGTATCTACAAGTACATGGCTGCACCAGTGGTGGGTTATTATTATTATTATTATTTATTAGATTTGTACGCCACCCCTCTCCGGAGACTCGGAGCGGCTCACAACAAAACAGACCAGTTCTTAGAATCAGAACACCTGCCAGCAAGAGGCTCCACCCACCCACCTGTGCATGTGCAGAAGCATCATATGCAACCAGTAGTAAAGGGTTTTAGAACCCACTATTGGGCCCTGCGCACACTTTGTGGCAGCATGTTTGCTGGGGCTGCAACCTTAAATACATTAATTTAATTAGTTTGCCCAACAAATGGCTTTTAACCCTATTACTGTACTTCAATTCCTGTAACCCCAATTACCCTCACTCTCCAACAATATGGACAAGGTAGGGGGTACTGAATTAAGTTGCTGGTCCTCATGAGCATAGATGAATTTCTTCTGAATTAGGTAGAATTGAGAGTAAACCTTGCCGGGTGAACAAAGAGTTGGATGAAACCAACCAACGTGTTGTGTATGTGTGAGGAAAGTTGGTAGGATTTTCCATGTATGACCATTCCTTTGAAATGGTCCTTTCGTCCTTTTGGACAAAAAACGCGCCTTGCCACAACGCGCTATGAGTTCCTGGCCAAACACCAGGTGCCAACGCTGCCCCACCCCCTATAGTCCTGATGTCGCCCCAGCAGACTTCTTTTTGTTCCCAGACCTGAAAGGAAAAACAAGTGTTTTTCATCCATAGAAGAGATCCAATCAGCCGTGACAAAGACCTTGCGAGAGATCCCCGAAGATGCCTTCCAGGGCACATACTGGTCATGGCAGAGTAGCTGGAAAAAATGTGTAGAGACCCAAGGACAGTACTTTGAAAAATTTTAAGTGTTTGTGCAAATCTGTTCAATAAATTACTTTTTTAAAAATAATTGCATTACTTTTGGAATGCACCCTGTAAGTTTAACTGCTATAGCTATGTGTTCCCTTCCATTTTCACAAAAAATATTAACTTGCCTTGTTTGTTTCTGTTATCAATATTTTGGAAATTAGAAAAAAAAGTATGCTACAGCCAACTACCTGCAGCAAGGACGCTATCCCATATAATTTAGGTTGATATAATTCGTAAGATATTTGCTTTGCTCTTGAATGGATAATTTAACTGCCTGTGACATTTATCCAATACTTGATAGCAACAGTCAATGCAAGCCAGCGGGGAGTTTACCTTTGAAACAGCTGAAGAAGACTCAAGAACATTGCGCATGCCGCCCCCCCTCACCCTGGTCAAAAGGCTTTCTCCCCGAGATTGGCTGCTTTGCTGCCTTGCGCACCTGGAAAAGGCGCGCAGGCTGACGGTGGGGAGGGCGCCTGAAAGTTTCTTTCCTTGGCAAACGGAAAAGGCAGGGACGCGCTCAAGTGGCAAGGGGGGGAAAAAGTGGGGGGGTCGCTTTCCCGCAAAAGCGCTCGCTTGCTGGGAAGGGTCTACACAAGGACAGGAGAGGAAAGACAGTCCTGAGCGCGAATCAATTTCTCCAAATCCACGGCTCCTTTGGCTTACAACTAAACCTCCATTGAGATTCCTTTTCTTTCTTTCTTTCTTTCCTCCTTTCATCTATCTATCTATCTATCCATCCATCCATCTCTGATTTATAACACCGCCTTTCCTTCCCCGCCCGGTTGGTATTAAAGCTCCCTCCCGCGTCCACTGGCGAACGGACGTGGCTTGGGGTTTTGGTTTTTTGTTTTGGTTCTGATGGCGACTGTCTGAAACCCAACCGAACACAGGCAAAACTTTTGGGAGACGAGAAGCCTGCGCGCCTTTGCCTTCTCCGATCCTGCCCCCGTTCAGTCCAGCGGAGGAACTTCACTCCCGGGGAAACGAGAGCGGTTTTGGCTGCGCGCAAAGAGCCTGCACCTGCTGGAGCACTTTTTCCGGCGGGATCGAGAGCCCCGGCCGTTGCGCGTGTCTCTTCGTCCAATAGAGGGGGCGACTGGAGCGTGTCGAGAAACGCCGGCGGCGCTACAAAAAGGCTCCCCCCCCCCGCTTCGGAGGCTTCGGTAGGTCTGGCCGCCTTTGTAGTGCCTTTCTCCGATCGTCGAGCGCCGACCCAGCTAATTGAGCGCAGACCCTGAAAGGCTGCAGGTTTTGGGAGAGTCCCCTTGGAAAGGCACAGGGACCCCTTGGGCTAACCCGGGAGTCGCCCGCAGACTTGGAGGCGGCTGTAAAGGAGACCGGCGGCGGGTTGTCGGACGGCAGCGGGAGTGGGAAACCAACCTTTGGATCGCTGTTCCTCCCCCTCCTCCCCCCCTTGGCTTTCTTGGAGTTCCTGCTGTAGGGAGACGTTGCCCCCTCCTCCAACCCCGAAAAAGAGGCTGGGGAAGCGCCAGCTCCGAATTGCGCTCCCGCGCTTCAAGTGGGAAAGGCTCGCTTTCGTTCCTTTCTCGCTTTTATTGCGAAATCGACCCTTCTGCTTTCCGGGATCTTGGGATGTAAACCTCCTCCATGTGAGAAAATCCTCGCCTTTCGCCTCGCCTCCCCCTCCTTTTTACAGAGCAGCTGCTCTCTTGCTTTTTGCTCCCGGTGGACGGAAGAGAGAGAGAGCGAGAGAGAGAGAGGAGAGGGTGGGGATTTCTTTCTTTTTCCTCCCCCCCTCCCTTTAAAATTCAATGGATATGAACTTGGTGGCTTTGGAACCTTGCTGGTTTGGAATATCCTAGGTGGTGAGATCGCCTTCTGGAGCGACGGAAGCAAGTTCATTGGAGGAAAGGATTTGTCGAGGAGCAAGATGCCTCTGGCTACCTTCTACTTCGTGTTGCCCTTAATGGGTAAGTGGCCGGTGCGTTAAATCCTTGCTGTGTGGACTCCTGTTCTTGGCATTGTGAGTTCCAAGCGGTGGCTAATAGCCGATTGATTGTCTTGGAAAGACGCGGTGGACTTGACAGTTTTTACACCAATGTTTGCAACGCGGAGAATGGATTTCACACTGTAATTCAGCGCCTGCTTACTTGGCTATGTGGTTCTCCTTGGGATTTAGTTGGGCTTACTTCTGAGTAGAACTTACACAGGGTGGTGCTGTTTGCAAAAGATATGCCGCGTTTTGATTTTAAAACTGGAAATAAGTTGGAAGTAAAACTTTCCAGGAAATTCATCTTTATTAGAAGAAAGTGGGGATTGCATTATAAAATGTATAGTTGCATCCTGCCGGTTCTGAGCTATGGCAATAAAAAAAAGACTTCTACCTCCAGTTTGCTGTGGCTTGCAAAATAGATATGGGGTGTGTTGGAGGACACACAGGCCAGTTTGTTTTTTCCTTTCCAGTTTATTGGAAAGGAAATAAAGAACTAATAGATAACCATATTGGTTGTACCAAGAACTCTGGAGGAAGAGACTGGAGGAAGAGGAATGTGAAAATCTGGTTGTTTTTAAATCTTTTCAGTGGAAGATATCAAAAGCCTAGCTTTTTTAAAAAAGCAGCTGAAGTTTGAAAGATTCCTGGATGTTTAAGAATATTGTTCTCACTGAAGTTCCTATAACACTGTCTTTAGAATTGAATTGAATTTATTTGATTTCTATGCCACCCAATCCTGTAGAGCATAAAGGGGGTGGTTTCTACTGTGAAAGTTAACTTCCACAAATGTACGTGTTTTTCAAAGAAAATGAAACTTTGGGAGAAAAAGAATAAATGGGAGTAATAGGTGAAATGGCTTTATCTTACACAGCTGGTGTATTGATTTGGCAATGACTTTAAAAAAACATTCAATTTTTAAAAAATTCCTGAAGAGGAAGAGACATTAGCCTTCCATTTGCCAAGTTCTTTTTTGTGTCTTTGCTATCCTGAGAGCCAAGCTCCCTCTGCCTCTCTTCCTCCTCCTTCCCTCCCGATCCTTGCAATTATTGTAGTTTTCTATATGTTCTCTTGACTGACCTCGCAGGGGTTGACAGGTTCTCTTTTGCTCTCTCTGAATGCAGAAGTACTCTTCTCGGCTGAAGTGAGTGGGCTGCTTGGAGGAGACCATCTGGATTGTGTGAAAGCCAGCGACCAGTGTCTCAGGGAGCAGAGCTGCAGCACTAAATACAGGACACTGAGGCAGTGTGTAGCTGGCAAAGAGAGCAACTTCAGCCGGGCAGCAGGCCTGGAGGCAAAGGACGAGTGCAAAAGTGCCATGGAAGCTCTCAAGCAGAAATCCCTCTATAATTGCCGCTGCAAAAGAGGCATGAAAAAGGAGAAAAACTGTCTGCGTATTTACTGGAGCATGTACCAAAGCTTACAGGGTACGTGGTTGTCATACACAACATCCTTCCCTGCCTCCTTCCTTCCCACTGCTAGAAAGGAATGCCCTCTTTCCTGCCCCCCAGGTCCTCCATCAGCTGACCTTGTAATTTTCTTTGTGCTCTTTGGCTGCAGAGGGAGGACCACTGATGCCACCCAGCCAGAGCAGCTGTTGCTGGTGCTGTTTCCTATTGTTGAAAATGCAAACTCAAAATATTTTTTTCCCAGAAGGGGACTCTGACCTTTGTAAATCAAAGTCAAAAGGGGGAGTACATATCTGCAAAGAGGTTGAATTAGGAACTTCCCCTCCTCCCCAGCAGAGGCCATCAGCCTTTGTTAATGAAATCTAAAGATGGGAGATTGTACAGGCCAATTTCTCACCTGTGAGGTCAAATTGAAATCACACCTCCCCTAGCCAAGCTACCCAAGACATTATATCTAACAGCAGCATCCTTTCCGTGGTGTGGGAGTAGATGAATTTTGGGGAAAGCTTCTTTAATAACATGCTGACATCAAGCCAATGAAAAAAAATTATAGTCATTGTTTCCTGAGGCAATCGGGATCACCAGAATATGGCTCTTGTTTGAGAATTTAAAGTTCAGCTATGCTATTCTTGTTATTCTATATGTCTTACAAGAATATCTCTTTATATCTGTGAGGCTCAGCTGAATCAATATTTGCTGCTGAACAAAATAGTTTAACTTTGGATTATTGACTGTGACTTCCTACCTAGGGTCTTTCATACAAGTGTCTGAATGCATTTTTATTTCTCAGATTTATTATACTCTGCTTTATCCATTTGTATCTCAATGCAGTGGTTTTGGGCTTATGTGATAACATAGGCTGAGAAAAAAACAAGTAGCTAAGCCTGTGATCTCCATTGCTTCAAGTAAAATGGTGGAATTTTTGTCCCAGGTTGAGGAAGGCTGCTGGCCTGTATCTCACATATTAAACAGATGAGTTTTCCCACAGAATTCTGTAAACACCCCTACATTTTGCATAGAATGTCAAATTTAAGATTTTTTTGAGGAAAAAAATTGTTGTGATTTTCATAGATGTATGGGTGAGTTTGTTTCCTTAAATTTCTGGCACCCTCTTAACTAAAAAAAGTGTTCCAGGTGCATTGAATGCAGTTAGATGTAGATCAGAGGTGAAATGCTACCGGTTGGGACTGGTTTGCCTGAACCGGTAGTAAAAAAAATGTTACCAATTGGGGTAAACTGGCATATATGACAATCAGCTGTGCTGTGTGATCTAAATTAACTGGAAAGCAGGATTTCCTGTTTTCTAGCTAATCTAAATCATGTGACGCAGTTGAGTCCCCCACTCGCTATTCTACTTACCTTTGTAGGCTGATGGCTTCAAAATTCTCCTTTTCCAGTGCTCCACACTAATGTCTTTGGTACGCCTGCGTGTGCAGTGCACATGCGTGTGCAAAGTGGGCCTGAAGCAAACAGGTTGCAGACTTCAGAGGATTTCACTCCTAATAGAGATGTAGATCTAAATCTATTTGGTTTACAAGAGCAGTTGACAATACCATCTCTAGAAAATGATTATTATAAATAAAAGATCCCCTGCCATTTTAAAAAAAAGTTTTTTCCTTCTTTTAGTATTATTGATTTGATTTCTGAACTACCTATAGTTTGGAAATAAGTACAAAGTACTTATAATATATAATAATGATTGAACTTCATAGTGATGAGTCCTTGAAGTTTCCCCCTTATCTTTAACAGCTACAGGCATGAAAGAGAAAGCTTAAAATTCCTTCAATTGTAGTTTCTGTAGGATTGTCACCAAAGAAACGAGTGAAGAAGATGATATGGTGGGATGGGAGGTCAGATAATATTGGAAAGTAGTAATAATTGATTGCATTGTCATGTTTGTTGTTGAGAATAACCTGGAAACCCTAGGAGTGTTGTGGTTTAGAAAATGTTTTAAAAACCCTGAAAGAAAGAAAGAAAAACATTTTAAATTGTTTTTAGGAAATGATTTGCTTGAAGAATCACCTTATGAACCAGTGAACAGCAGGTTAACGGACATATTCAGGCTAGCACCAATTGTATCAGGTAAATGGCTTATGTTTCTTCTACAGAACTGTAGAGTGGCCAGAATTGAGCATTTTAGGTGGAGTGATGCATTTTCTATGGTTTTATAGTTTTAATAAGTCTGGTTGGAATGAAAAAAAGTTATAATCAAGACTACAAATAAAATATATCAACCTAGTCTATTATTAATTCTGCAATTTGATCTTATGCAAGTTTAATCAAAAGCAAAGCCCATTTTGTAGGATGTGGTTTAAGCAAATTAAATTTAGGCCAAAGCTGTAAACTCTCTTGGCTTTTGGTCATTGTATTATTATTGTTCCCCATTGCTTTTGTTATTATGAGACTTGGAGCAAAACCTAAGGGTTCTAACACATTTATTGGTCTGATATCAGTGCTTGATTATTTAAAAACCTAGAGCCTATGAGTGCATATTCTTGTTCAATTACTGTAATAGGAAATGATTGCTCAGATGAGTAAAACAAAAAGTACAGCCCAACAATAGCAAGATACAGCATATGACATCAATCCAGCTGACAAGTCATCATGTTTTCTGTGAAAGCAGCCTATACATTCATTTGTGACTGATCTGATGTGCATGCTTATGTGGGAAAAAGTCCTATGTCAGCTATATTTATAAGAAAAGATGATCTGTGTTCTATTGTTCGTAAATGACATTATAGTATAAATGGACTGCAAGACTCATCTACAATGCTTCCAGCTCTTTTACATTGTTTATGCATTGTACTTCCAAAAGAAATTTTTAAAAAGAATGTGGGGAGTGAGAAACTAAATATACCTGTAGGTGGCAATCTGATCTTCTGCCTTTAGAATGTACAATGCAAGATCTGGTTGCTAATGTAACTGGGGCCGATTTCTTTCATTGACATCAGGGTAAATAAGATGATTATTTCATGTTTAGATGAGGAGGAAATGGGAAATATTTTCTTATTTTTTTTCTTGTGAAGTTAGAAATAAATCTTCATTGAGGTTTACTCCAATACTAGACTTGATTTTTTTTGTCCTTTGATTCATTTTGCTTTCATAATTCTTCCAAAGTATTATCTTGGACAATTTGTGTTATTCCAAGGCAAAGTGAAACTGGATCTTATTTAAACTTCCACATTTAAATTGCATTTCTGGGGGATCAGAAAGATAAATATTTTAAATCCCAAGTTAAAGCCAATTAGGGACTGTATGGCACCTTCAAAATCTTGCCTTGTAATTAAATATAATCAATATATCAGCCAAGCTTGCATATTTGCACTTTAAACTCAGCTCCTTGGTGAAAAACAGGAGCTCCAGCATGCCAGGACAAGTGGCCTGGAGAAGAAATTGTTTTTTTGAAGGCTTTCCAAATAGGTACTATTACTATTTCATCTGAATTGGCTGATGTAAACTTTGCAGCTAAGCTTTTAATGCCCCTTTAAAATCAATTTGAAATCATTTTTTTATCTGCCTTTCAGAGCTAGCTTGATTGAATGTGAGCTTTTCTGGCTCAATTGTTTTTTTCCCCCTTTTCTTTTAACAAGGCAAGTGTGTTGCTTTCTTTGTTTCGCCATCACCTCAGTCATTAGTTGTTAGATCTTGTTAGATCTCATAACTGCCTAACCTGCGTGATCTATGTATGCAGCTGGAAGTAATGTGTTTCTTTCTGGTATTCCCATATATTCAGCAGTAGGATTGGTTTTTGAAAGTACATAGAAGTTTCTTTAATTTAGAAAATACTGTGAATATGAATCACTATTCTAATGCACCAAAAATATTGAACATTAACAGTTGTCTCCGAATTAGATTCTTACTGTGTTAATTTATTGATCTGCTGTACTCTTTCTTTCAAGCTCACTGGGTGCATAGCCAGAAAGAAGACTGTGTTTGAAATGTTAGCTTTTTACTAATTTGATTAGTAAGGTTGCTTAAGGCAGCAGGGTTTCTATCTGCCTAATCTGGTCAATGTTTACCTTGCATATTAAATATACTCAAGACAGTGTTTTCTCTTGTCAGAGTTATATATGAGCTTAACCGAGGTCAGATGTTGGTCTGTTTTATATGACCACAATTTTGTGTGTCTCCCATATGGCTTTCTTTACACAGTGAGACCAAGCTTCTGAATAATTTATTAGATACAAGTTGGAAAATCTCAATAACTCTCTCTGGGTATTTTGTAAAAGAAATAGTGGACTGGTGAAAAGCAGTGGTTCATTTTTGCTTCATGTATTTTTCAATAAGCAACAAGTTATATGTTTCTAGACTCACAAAAATAATGAGAATGACACTTTCCATATTTGCATAATTTTCTTCTTTCCCTCATTTCTTTTCTATGAAATTGTGCTAAGCTAAGAGAGAGGGAGAGATAGGAGGAGAGTTATATGATCTAAAGGGGGAAACAGACAATGAAATAATGTATAAATGGTGCAAATTAAGATATTGGTGCATGTACTATTAAATAGAAATGTATGACTGTGTTTTGTTAAGAATTAAGGTATATGTATGGATGTATTTTGGAGAAAAAATAAAAACTATTTTAAAAAGGAATTGGTAAGTTACTGTAGCATACTTATGAGAATTACTGATTTTTGGTATTAATGTTGGAAAGTATCACAACTGACAATGGAATAAAAGACAGCCATCTTTTTTAGCCAGTGGTATAAGTAGCTATCCAACATCTTCTTAAAAACTTCCAATGTTGGAGCATCCATAACTTCTGGAGGCAAGCTGGTCCACTGATTAATTGTTCTAACTATCAGGAAATTTCTCCTTAGTTCTTGTTGTGTATACTCCTCCTGTTCAGTGTGGGGATTTTTCAGATTCTGATTCAGAAAGTGGTTATGAATTAGTGGTAGGGCCTGATTTAGAGGCAGAAGAAGTAGGAGACCAACCACAGGACGTTTCTATGGGTTCAGGTTCAAGTAAAGGAGAAGCAGATTCTAGATGGGTAAATCCTTATTTCAGACGCTTGCAGAGGCGAAGAGAGCAAGTGTCAGGGAAGAAATATTAAGGAGAGGAACGGGTTAATTAATTAAGTAATTAATTTGTTACATCCGGGTGTCAGAGGAAGAGAAGAGTTGAGTCGTCAATCTGCGTTAAGAAATATGGAGGTTTCTTTCAAGCAGCTCTGAATGTAAGCTATGCCTTGTGAGCTTTTTGCCTCTGGGCTAACTCTAACTAGCCATAAATCTTAGAATGACTTGTGGAATGTTTTAATGATTTTGATGTTGCCTTGCATACCGAAGTTTAAGATAAGAGATTAGCGCTGCGTGCCAAGATGATTCAGTGTGGAACAAAGGAAAGAAAAATAAAGATGATGTGGTGTTTTACAAATATATGCATTTAGCAATCCTTTATTCCAATTATCAGAGCCCTTAGCCAGCGACCAGAACAGTTCTAAGTTGCTTCTCTTCTTGTTTAGTTTCCACCCATTGCTTCTTGTTCTATCCTCAGGTGCTTTGGAGAATAGGTTGACTTCTTTGTGGCAACTCCTGACATATTGGAACACGGTTATCATGTTTCTCCTAGTCCTTCTTTTCATTAAGCTAGACATACCCAGTTCCTGCAACCACTCTTCATATGTTTTAGCCTCCAGTCCCCTAATCATCTTTGTTGCTCTTCTATGTACTCTTTCTACAATAGAAATACTGTACTCTTTTTACAATTTTTTTTTTTACAATTTTACAATTTTTTACTCATAAGTTCAAGAAAAGTATCTGCTGTTCAGCCTACTTATAAATGAACTGAAGAAACAGTAAGAAAATAGGATTATCACATTTGCATATGACAAAAAGATAGGCGAGAAGCAAATACTGTAGAAGACAAGATTAAGAAAGATCTTGACAAGTTGGAATAATGAACAGAAACCAATTGTAAGTCCTACCTTTGGGTAGGGAAAATCAAAGATACGAGTTTGTAAAATTAGGGTAGGGGACCCACTCGCCAAAATATATGAAAAAAAGTAATATGGCTGGGTTGGTATATCACAAGCTGCATGTCAATTAAGAATGTGATTGCAGAAAAGCAATTGTGATCTGAATTTGCATGAACAGATATAGTGGCAAGAACCAAATAAAACACTGTCCCTCTCTATTTTGTATTAGACTATTAGACTCTCCTACAATGCTGCGTTCAGTTTTGGGTACTGTATTTTAAGAAGGACATTGACAAACTGAAAAATGTCAGACAGGTACAACCAATATGAAAGGGGAATGGGAGGAAAAATCTATGAGGAACTGTTGCAAACGCTGGTTATATTCAGTCCAGGAAAAAGGAAACAGCAGGGAGGCATGAGAGTTGTCTTGAAGTATCAAAAGGTCTGTCATGTTGATGATGGGATACATTAGTCAGTGTTCTTTATTGCCTTTAAATTACAAAGCAGTAGGTTTTGGTTATAATGGAGGATACTAAAGTTCAAATTCCTGTTCCAGGCAAAGGTCAGAATAAATGCTCTCCAAAATTCTATAATTTATATTATATTCCACTATATTTGTATCGTTGTATTGTCTGATTCATTGAGTCATCGTTTCAGAAATATTTATTTATCTAAGCAAAAAACAAATATCATGGGAATGGGCAACAAAGCATGGGAGTGGAAATGACTTCTGACTTCCTGCTGGCTTCCCAGTTGACTTTCTTTACGGGAAGCTGGCAGGGGCCATTTGAAATAAATTTATAAAATTTCAGTCCCACAGGAGTAATGCGACCTGGCTGAAATTTTACAGAATTTCAGGTATGTGGTACTGTAATCACCTCAGAAGAGTTCATGCTTCCTGCTAACATCTTCATTAACTTGTGGAAAGCAGACGGGAAGCATCCTTCTTTTCACATATAATATGGAGTGGCACCATTTCACTCTCTCAATATCCTCGATTGTAAGCAGGGACCAGACGGAGGCAGGAAAGGTGGAGATGGCGCTCATGATGATCATGTGATTTTGGCCAATAACAGAATGGAGGTGCATTATAACTGAAGTAGCCACAACTTGTCAAATTTCAATTCCATGAGATTAACAATTTTAGGATTTTGGATGCATGCTGTAAATGATCCCATTTGGGGTATACAGTTATCCCTCGATTTTCGCGGTCTCGATTTTCGCGAAATGCTATACCACGGTTTTTCAAAAAATAATAATTAAAAAATACTCCACGGTTTTTTTTGCTATACCACGGTTTTTCCCACCCGATGACGTCATACGTCATCACCAAGAGTCACTTCTCTGTCTCTTTCTCTTTCTTTCCTGTCATTCTCTGCTTCAATCATTTTCTCATTTCTCTTTTTTTCTCTCCTTTTTTCTATCATTTCTCTCTCTTTCTTCCTCTCTCTCACTCTCTTCCTTCCTTTCTCATCTTTCTTTCTCTCTCTCTTTCTCTATCTTGCTTCTTTCTCTCTCACACTCTCTTCCTCCCTCTCTCATCTCTTTCTTTCCTTCTCTCTCTTTCTCTATCTCTCCCCCTCTTGCTCTCGAGCGGCGGGCGGCGGGCGGGAGGGCGAGCGGGCGGGTACCTACGGGGAACGGTGGCCTCCAGCGTTGCTGCAGGAGGACCCGTGTCCAAAAGCCGGTGAGAGGGGTGGATCGGGCGGGTGGGCGAGCGGCGCGCGGTAGCGGCGAGGGCGCCGGAGGTGCTGGGAGGCGGGGGCAGCCGACATTCAAAGCAATCTTTGTCGGCTTCTGCACTTTCGTCGCTCCCTGCCCCCAACTTCAAGCCCTTGCGCGGCCTTGGGAATAAGGTGCGCATGCGCAGATGCTGTTTTACTTCCGCGCCGCTAATCGCGGAAAATCGATTTTCGCGGGAGGTCTTGGAACGTAATCCCCGCGAAAATCGAGGGATCACTGTACTGATTAAAAAATGTTTGCCCTATGATGCACTATTTTTTACAATTGAAGATTATAAACAGATACAAAACATTTAGTAAGATATGGATTATTATTTTAAGGCAGCATCTTGTCTTAAATGGTAACTCTGTGGATAACGACTTTGAAGAAGCATACTTTATACATGTACTAAAGCTGTTCCATCAATTTGTGCACACAGAAAATACACACACAAAACATTTCTCAAGTTCTTCCAACAAAATAATCTGTATTAAATCAGGAATATGTGTTATTCTTTATTGTGGATAATAAGTTTTGTTTGTACTTACTATGTAACCATAATTAAAGGGATATTCGATAACCAGAAGCACATGTATTGGTGTAATAAATGTAATCTTATATTGTAGAAAAGTATCTAGTTATTGTAAAGAAGTGGCCTCATTTGTACAAGCAAGAAGTACTTTGTGGGAGGCTGTTAAAATACTGTACACAGCAGGACCTATCCCATTGTTTGGTATTCTTTGCTTTTTATTACTTTTGGGAGCAATGATATTTAAAAGAATTTGATAGAGTTGAGATTTGGGAAAATATTATTTCAGCACATTCTTAAAAATGCTGCATAATGTTTGTTATTATGCATTTCATATTCATTTTTCAAAACTATTCAAGTTTCTTTTATGTGACCAACCCTATGATATATATTGGTTTCACATAAATAGCTAAAGATTAGACTAGAATCGAATTTTTATTAGCCAAGTGTGATTGGACACACAAGGAATTTGTCTTGGTGCACATGCTCTCAATGTATATAAAAGAAAAGTTTGTCAAGAACCATAAGGTACGACACTTAGTGATAGTCTGGGTGCAAATAAGCAATCCAATCATATTAGGAACCAGTCAATATAAATTGTATGGATACAAGCAACAAATTTACAGTCATACAGTCATTTGTGGGAGGAGATGGGTGATGGGAACAATGAGAAGATTAATAGTGCAGACTTAGTAAATAGCTTGACAATGTTGAGGAAATTATTTGTTTAGCAGAGTGATGGCATTCGGGAAAAAACATATTCTTGCGTCTAGTTGTTCTGGTATGCTGTGCTCTGTAGCATCATTTTGATGTTAGGAGTTGAAAGAGTTTGTGTCCAGGATGCGAGGGGTCAGTAAATACTTTCACAACCCTCTTTTTGACTTGTCCAATATACAGGTACTCAACCAAAGGCAGATTGGTAGCAATTGTTTTTTCTGCAGTTCTGATTATCCTCTGAGTCTGTGTCAGTCTTGGGGTTGCAGAACCAAACCAGACAGTTATAGAGATGCAGATGACACACTCAATAATTGCTCTGTAGAACTGTATCAGCAGCTTCTTGGACAGTTTGTGCTTTCTGAGTTGGCACAGAAAGAACGTTCTTTGTTGTGGTTTTTTGATGATGTTTTTGATGATGTTAGGTGTCCATTTTAGATCTTGTGATATGGTCAAACCTAGAAATTTAAAGGTCTCTACTGTTGATACTCTGTTGTCTAGTATTGTAAGAGGTGGAAGTATGTGTGGGTTTCTTCTAAGTTCTACCACAATTTATACAGTTTTTAGTGTAATCAGTTCCAGATTTTGGTTGCGCCACAAGGTTACTTGTTGTTCAGGTCACGCCACAAGATTACCCAGAAATGAAGGAAGAATGGGACTCTAGTCTCTTATGGCTCGCTACATAATCCCTGCCTCCAAGAATCCCTCTAACTCTTTCAGTATGAATGATGATAGTCCTGTTTCTTTTATGGAAACAGAACAGCATTATCAATATTGTCAATATTCTTCAGGGCGGGAAACATTTCTCTTCAAAAATCATACCAGTTCTGTTTGGAGGTAATGGGAAGTATGATATGAAATTCATATTTGGACTCAAAATTTAGGGTTTTTGGTTTTCGAATTACATTAGTCTCTAAAATAAATCCTGTGTTATACGCACAGGTAGTATTCAGCCTGATTTCTTATTGATTTCTGATTCTTTCTGATTTTGGAGATTTTCATCCAAGTGTTCAGTTCAGTTCAGATTGGCCACACATTTTTCATTTGTGTAGTTGCACTACAACTGTTTTCCTGTATTCTTGGTACTCTTTCTAGCATTCTGAAGAAACTAGATGAACTTTAAAATTTGTATTGATTTTTCATAGCTGATGGTCATTGAGTCAGGCAAGTTTAATAGCTGGGGCAAAAGGAAATCAGATTTTTTTTAATTTTGGCACACATTCACCAGTCATAAAAGACTTCAGATTATTTAGAAGGAGAGAGACAATACCTTTAAATCCTTCTCCTCCATTCAGCTCTTTTCCAAAGTAGCAGCTTCTGAATATTTCCAGTGATTGAAAGCAAGAACAAGTGGCCAGCAAGGTTTCCAATTACAAATAGGTACACTAGAAAGTTTTAACAACTTAAACTATATAGGTTTGATTATTATCTTAACGTATTCTGTTCAATTCAACTGAGATTGATCCATATATACAAAAGCATATGCATTCTAGTATTCCTTCAGTAAACCAGATCTTGCAGGTATTACAGAGAGATGTCATTAAATTCTTTTCAAGGACTAACAAATTGTCATTTAATTCAAACAATCCAGTACAGCTCTCTTGAAATATTTCTCTGCTTCTAAATTGCACATGAATTATTTCTATTTGGAGAAATTGCATGCAGAACGTATAGTTGAGCGGCCTTCAAAATTCATAGAGAATATACAGATATTTGTACAAAGTACAGATTGTCCTTGACTCACAACAGATCACTTAGCAATTGTTGAAAGTTACACCAGACTCTCCAAAAGCTATTTGTGACCCAGTTTCAAAGTTATTACCACTATAGCACCCCTGCAGTCATTTGTTCTTATGATAGACTATAGGGATGCTGCAGTGCTCACCTACCCATCCCTGAGTCCCTTCCATCTACCCAATGAAGATAAGGTGGGTATAATGGCATGAATCTGCTGGAGCTTGCAAGTCTCCAGATTCCTTTCTATCCAGCAATCAAGGGGAGATTGGGGCAAATGGAATTTGACAACTCCAGCATAGAGATCCTACCCAATGATTTACAGGAGTCAAGCCTGCTCTAGAGCCCAACAATGGGTCAATGGAAAGTCACCATGGCTAACTTGCCACGGCCAACGTGCCATGGCCAACTCTCTGCACAACAATTTGCCATGGCCATCTCACCACTAGACAACTCACTGCAGGGCAACGGTTACACTAATAGCAAAGAAATGGAAGTTAGAATAGCAAAGAACTTGGAATCATTGCTATTGAAATAAGTCATTAACACAATTTACCATATGTTATTTACCTGCTAAATGAATGAATGAAAGGCAATTTTGCAAATGTCATTGGCATTTGATAAGAGCCACGGTGATGCAGTGGTTAGAATGCAGCACTGCAAGCTAGCTCTTGACTGCTGCCTGCCTGCAATTTGGCAGCTCGAATTTCATGAGGCTCAAGGTTGACTCAGTCTTCCATCCTTCAAAGGTGGGTAAAATGAGGACCCGGATTGTTGGGAGTAATATGTGGATTCTGTAAACCACTTAGAGAGGGCTGTAAGCCCAAGAAGCAGAATATAAGTCTAAATGATAAATGCTATTGTCCTGTATAGTCTGTTCTTCCAGCAAAACTGGAACATGAAAGATACACATCCTCTATCCAGTTCAATTTCATCAATGCCCATGTAGTTTTTGTGTATGATTCGATTGTGTGCTTGTTTTTTATATATTGGGGTTTCTTTTCTTGGGGACTTTTTAACCTAAAACTGTAATTTAGATTGCTAAATATTAGATTTGTTACTATGTACTGTTTTTACCATTGTTGTGAGCCTCCCCGAGTCTACGGAGAGGGGCATCATATAAATCCAATAAATCTAATCTAATCTAGTTGGGCGATGAGTTGTTGATAAGCAGCATCTTTCTGACAGCAAACTCCACAAACAATTGGAGTCTCCTTAAAAAATGGAAGCTCCTTTAAAAAAACCCAAACCTTTACAGTATTGGGAGATTAGGACCTGTTGCAAAAACGGAAGAGTTTGCCATAAGGCTGGCTATGTAAAGAACTTTTCCTACCAAGCCAGGGGCCACTCTCAGAAATTGAAGCAATAGAAAGTAAGTTGGGTATTGCTGGGAGAATGGGACAACACAGGTAACTCGCTGCGGCCAAATCATCACACCTACTCCCTGTGGGACAAGAGTTACACTAATAGCAAAGAAATTGTGGAAAAGTTCCTTACACAGCCAGCCTCTTGCCAAACTCCTCTGATTTTGCAACAGGTTCTATTCTCCCAATACTGTGAAGTATTTTTTTTAAAGGAGCCTTCATTCTTTTAAAACATGCCAATTGTTTGTGCAGTTTGTCATCGGAAAGATTCTGTTTACCCACATCTCATCACCTCGCCCCACCCTGTGATTTCTGGGATTGATGGAATTGAACTGGAGGGAAGGTGCTGGTTGGGGGAGATTAATTTTGGATGCAGAAAGCTGAGATGTTGCACAGGAAAGCAATAAAGGTTATGTTGCCTCTCACTGTAACAGATCATAAATGTGGCTTTAATATAGGAACAGTGTTTGCACTTTGCTTTTTTAGCTTTTGGTAATGGCAGCTGCAGCAATATGCTTTTGACCTCTGCGGAATCTTTTCTCGTGGAAGTCAGGCCCCCACTTTCCAATATTTTTACACAAGTAGCTGTGATAAATATGTAGAAGTACTCATGCTGCTGACATTTCTGACTGCAGCTCCTTATTGTAGAGGAACCAAATATACTTCAAGGCAGAGAGCAATTATAAACATTGTGTGTGGAGATCAACAGCTGATGCCTACTTCTGTTTTTTCTTCATTTTTTTTCTGTAATCAGATTGCATCCAAGGAAGTCCTTTTGCTTGGCTGCCTTAGCAGCTTCCTCTTTGCACTCCTTCCTGATCTAATTGGGATATTTTATTAGTTTCTTTGTCAGATTTGGTCTCTCAGTCATTCTTTTCAAGACTTTGTCAGGCACTCTCAAGAGACAATTTCTTTTAAAACTTCTCATTCACTTTAGTTGCTGCAACTCCCTCTTTCTGTAATGGAACAAATGCTCTTGGATAAAATGTCATGCCAAGTCAAAATATCCTTGTGATCAGAGATCACTTGTTTATTTCTTTTATTGGGAGCTTAAGAAGTTATTATACAAAGGTTTATTTGAAGAATACTTCACTGATTGCAGGATATTGTGACTTAGTTGTAAGTACAGCTATAGATTGTAGGTCACTTTTTCCAAGGCTGCCATAATTTTCAATGTTTTTTAAATTGTAGTAAGTTGACTACCTGTAATAAGGCAACTCTATGGAATAGTTTATACCCTCCAATGATACCTTTAATTCTACCTAACCAGGTCTTTGGGAGTGACTAGAATGCCAAATCCTAGTCTAAATATCTTGCAGGCTGTGAGACTATCCATTAATGCAGTTGAGGCTTTAGTAGCAGGTTCAAAGATCTAAACTTTTTCTGTTATAAAATACTTTGCAACTTTTTATTGATGCTATATTCATTATTAATTGTACAATTTAAGCCACTCTCCCTTTACATCTCAGAAATAATAATTAACATAGATATAATTTTTCTGTTTTGAAAGGTTTAATTTACTTTAATCATTACAGCGTTAATAGCTTCCGGTTCTTATTGTATAAATATCATTGTACTTGGTTATATTTATATTCTACAATGAAATAAAATACTGTATATTCATACCCCCAACCAACACATCTCTAATATCACAGAAAACACTCCTCATGCCAGTGATGGTAAACCTTTTGTCGCTTGGGTGCCAAAAGGGTGTGTGCAGTAATGGGCAGCCAAAATCTTTACTGCCACACTATGCATGTGGCTTATTTTGTGGGTGTGGCTTGATGGTCATGTGACTGGGTAGGAGTGGCTTGCCGGCCATGTGACCAGATGGGAGTGGCTTGAATGATCATCATCGTTCAAGTGAACTGTTAAGTCCTTGACTTACAACCTCACTAGTGTCGCTCTCTGGGGTGACAATTTGCTTCGCGTTTCCCGCACTCTCCTTCCTGGGTCGCTCCCCCTCACCTCAGACTGGGTAGCTAGGCGAATGGGTGCCGATCAGCTGTTGAGAAAAGATGGAGAAGGAAATGGCCCCTTGCAACTCCTGCCGGTGCTGGTCTCCCTGTCGCTTTCCAAGGAGGAGGAAGAGGATGGGAGGGGGGATAGTCAACTGGAGCTGGGCACACAGCTTCATTTCCGTCGGTGGAACTGCATTCCACCCCGTCCTGCCTGATGCCCACCCCTGGGTGTGCGTGTGTGCAATAACATGTGCGTGCTTGCCCACACCCACAATTCAATATTCTCCCCCTTGCATATGCACAACCCCTGTGCTGCTCCCTGCACATGTGCACAACTCATGCCCCCCTGTGTATGCACAGAGGCCTCACTGAAGCCTCTGGGCTTCCAATAGGCCCATTGGGCCATTTTTTGCCATCCACAGGGTTCAGGAAAGCCTCCTAAAGCCTGGGGAGAGCAAAAAACAGACGAATGGGCCAAACAGAAGTTCGGAAATGAACTTCTGGTTGGCCTGTTGGGCCATTTTTCACCATCCCCAGGGTTCAAGAAGCCTGGGACCAATGAAAAATGGTCCAACAGGTCACCTGGAAATTTGGGCCCTGGGCCATTTTTTGTCACCCCCAGCTTTCGGGAGACTTTCCTGAAGCCTGGGGAGAATAAAAATGGCCAAAATGAAGGCCGAAAATCAGCTGGCCAGCATGCGCATGTGTGCAAGAGCTGACATAGAGCAATGCTTCATGTGCCCTCAGATACGACTCTGCATGCCACCTGTGGCACATGTGCCTTATGTTTTTATCCATGAATAAAATTACAAATGTAAGGAAACATTTTAAACCTTTTAAAAACAGATAAACAGAATACCATTCTGGATGCTTTCGTGGGTCAATGTACCCACGCTGGACAGTGTCTTAACAATAACAATACATTTACTTTTGTATTATTAGTACAGCGCCAAAGGAAATTAGCACATCCTCTCTGGAATGACATTCAATCCTTTGATAAATGATTTTGAGTTTCTGAGATTTGGAAAACTCCGAGGATGACTGGCCTGTTAGAGGTTCATGCAGAAATTAAGCCTTTTGGAGTCAATATGCACTTTGGAGAACATGTTGTGGACATTCTTTCAAATGGCTGTTGTGAAAAATATTGTCAGTCATAGACATTTATAAATTAGTGAGATGTTTTCTGAGACCTCAGAATATTTCAGAAGTAGCCATCCACAACTCTTATTTTCTTTGAGTGGGTATGAGATCTATGTGACATCTAAAGACATTCTTGCAAATAAATACGGTATTAGTGTCTGGTATTTTGCAGAAGGCTATCAATATATTTATTTTTATTCAAACTGCCTTTTTATTATAAGTCAAATGGCTAAGAAATAAACTGGAGATATATCTATGTAGACAGACTAAATAGCAGGGGATAAATGGTGCAACTTAGAGTGGAGAAAAGAATTGAATTTTGAATTCAAAGCAGAAAAGTCTACATCTGTTTGCAAAGCTGTATAAATCAGAGCTCATAGATAGCCATGTGTTTTACAGTTTTATAGATTTTATATCATTCTTGCTATTTGACTTTCTGCCCTTTATATTTTTATTGCACAATTTAAAGTTAAGGTGCCAGAATAATTCTGGTTGAAAAGTTCATAGCATACATCAATTATTGACTATGTGTTGAAAATATTAGAAACAACATGTTTGTATTTTAGGTGTTTAACAATACATTACCAAAAGGCAATGTATACAGATATAAGTTATTGTATACAGTGATCCCCTGATCATTGCGAGGGTTCCGTTCCAGGACCCCTCGCAATGATCGGTTTTGCGTGAAGTAGCGCTGCGGAAGTAAAAACACCATCTGCGCATGCGCAGATGGTGTTTTTACTTCCCAGCAGCGAGGAGCCGAAGATTGGGGTTTCCCCGCCGCCCACGCAAACTCCTCGCTGCTGCTGCGCCCGCCGCTCGCCTGCCCTTCGCCCGGCCACCCGCCGTTCGCTCGCTGCTCGCCCGGCCACCCGGGTTCGTTTGGCTTCGGGACATGCCGGCGGCGACGTTTTAAAACAGCCGCGCGGCTTCCCAACTGAGTCCCGAAGTTCGCCTTTGACTTCGGGATTCAGTTGGTAAACCGCGCGGCTGTTTTAAAACGTCGCCGCCGGCATGTCCCGAAGCCAAACGAACCCGGGTGGCCGGGCGAGCAGCGAGCGAACGGCGGGTGGCCGGATGAACGGCGGGCGAGTGGGTGCTGGGGGGGCTTCGCCCTCCCGCCAGCAAGAGGGGGAAGACCCAGGGAAGCTGCCCAGCAGCTGATCTGCCTGGCGCCATCTACACATGCGTGCCCATAGAAAAAAAGGGCGCCCATGCGCAGATGGTGTTTTTACTTCCGGGTTAAAAAATCGCCATATAGCCGTTTCGCAATGATCGGGAGCGCAATACCCGGGGGATCACTGTATATGCTATAATTCAGGTCACTTAAGGAAGAATACTGTTATTGAATAAAAGTTCCAGAAGAAAGTCCTCAAAATCTATATAGAATTACTTAGCTTGCTGTAGACACCTTTTCCTCTTGTAAGCCTGGCAATTTGTTTTTTTACATCAGCATCTTGCTAACATCTTAAAATAAGCAATATTGCAGGATCTGTGCCACTAAAACCCAAGAAATTACTTGGAATCATTGCTATTGAAATAAGTCATTAACACAATTTCTGTTATTTACTTGCTAAGAAGCACTTCAGCTCTAAAGCTGAATGAATGAAAGGCAATTTTTGCAAATGTCAAGTTATTGTCCTGTATTCCAGCAAATCTGCAACATGAAAGATACGCAACACAAAAAAAGTGTAATGGCAGAAAATAGTCCATTTCAGGAGCAGAAATGAGAAGAACTGACAGGTTGTTAAGAGAGCTGATGATTCCAGACAATTTGAGTAGCTAAGATGCATCTCCACCCTCACAATCTACATGAATGCTATTACTAGCTGTTGTCCCAAAGCTCCATTTTTCTATTAGAGTTTTGAGACAGTAGAACTCCCCCTTGTACACCACCCACTTGTATAATGTCTAGTGTTAAATTTTGAGTTCTTCATTAAGCAGTCACGTTTTCTCAAAGTGGGTTTTTTTTCATTACAATAATAACTTCCATTGATCTGACTGCTTTTCCTCGCATTATGTTTCTCCTTGTCTTCATCACTTATTTTGTTCAATTCTAACACATACATTTCTATTGGTTTTTTGGAAGATAAATAACACTATCAAGTTATTCCCACTAATAACTGTTTGTACTTTGAGTGACATGTCAACTTCCATGCTAACCCTGCCATTCATTAATTGGCTCTGTTCAGTTTGTATGTAACTTTTCAATTTGTACTGGAACCTTTTTATCAGCTTGTCCTTGTCCTTTGAGATGAAGGGTAAAGGCTCAATTTCCTCTTTAATTTACAAGTACTGATTTAGTATCTTCCTGATTTTTTTTCTTTTGTTGTTGGTTTATAGTGCTATCTTCCAATCTTCTCTGTCTTGCCAAAGATCTTGTATTTTCTCATGGCATAGTCTTTTTTTCAGATTTTGTCTACTGCAGTGGACTGGATCATTTTTCAGTCATTTTTATCCTGCTAGGCAGAACTTGCTTTGACTCCAATAACAGTTTGACTTTTCTCTTCAATCTAACATGTTGTAATTATTTTCTCACTTAATCTCTAGCTCTATTCAAGCATTTGTGAAATTTATACGTAGAAGAGAGTCAGGAGTGTATATTCCAGCCCTTTTGTTTTCCCTTACCACCTTTCTATGCAAAAGGGAAGTCTGAAAGAAAAAAATATTATCTGTTTCCATTACCTGAATTAAACTTTGCAGGGATAGTATATTTAAATCTGTGCTATCCTTGCAAAGTGTAATATTGCTTTTGTGTTTGTGTTTTTGTATTTTGGTAAATGTGTTTATTATAGGGTTATCTGGATGTAATAGCTTGTCTGGCAAAAGAAAAACAATGTTGCAGCAGAGGCGGAGTAACGACAGGTCATTTTTATTAATTAAATTTGCATAATTTATTCAAACAAATTAGCATAAATTAACTATAACCCTAAACAAGGACCCGCAGGGTCAAACAATTGCTTCCAGGGCGGAAAATGACGTCAGAAAAACTTCCGGGGCAACTTATGGGCGTAGCTCCATGCTGATCCAGGTGAGGGGCCACGCCCTCACCTGAATCACTGCCATGCACCTGCATGTGGGAGGTCCCGCCGTATAACCCCTACAAGGGGAAGGAACTGGGCGGGACCCAAAGACAGGTTCCCCCCAATTGCTCAGGTCGTTTCCACCATGAGCCTTTGGAGAGAACCTGTCAATCATCCCCAAAGATGCCCAACAGAGAACACGCAGTTGCTAAACACCACCCAGTTTTCCGCCCCTAACCTGCCTACCCAAATGACCAGAGGTAAGCCAATTAGCCTAAACGGGAGGCGAAGCACCCCCTAACCACATATCTGTCACCGCAGTGTGGAATAGGCAAAAAAACGGTCGTGGGAAATACCCAGACCGCCAAAAATTCCTATTCGGCCCCCCTAAGGGCGACCCACAGTGGCACACTGAAAGATAGGGAGGGCAGGTGGGTGTTCGCTTCGTCGTCCAGGGCGAAAAGGAGGCCCTGAAGCCTGTCCAGCCCTTTTATAGGGCTGGCAGGCTCCGCCCCTGGACAATGTAATTGGCTAGGCCAAAGCCTGCCGAAGCTGGGCGAGATCTCGCGAAATCTGGTGAGATCTCGGCCTTTCAAAATGGCGGCTACGCCGAGGACCATGTCTCCCTGGCCCTGCAGCAAAACGGGCCGGGGAGTGAAGCACCGGCCGGGTATTGTAGAATGTAACATGGAGTCTATGTAGTTTGTGATGATTATCAGATATGCATATGTTGCCTTATCTACATGTATGCTTAGGCAAAAACGATAGAACTGGTTGACTATATTGAAAATATATTTTATAGATCAACTGTAGAGCGTACTGAGAACATTACTTTATATGGAGTACACCGATTCTGTAATCTTGATGTGTCAAGATCATGCTATGGCCTGTTTTGTGTATAATTCTTAAATTTGTTGTAGTAAAAGTCACAGGCATGTTAGAAATCTAGATGCACATAAGACACACATGGTGCAGGACAATACATTTTGGCACAATAACTACATTATTTATGAAGAATGGTTCAGAATTAAAAAAAATAGATAAGTTTGCATATTGCCCTCTATCCATTTAACCTTTACAATAAATATATCACAGAGAATAACAAGATGTGAAGAGATAACATTTAGAATAAAAATTGGAGGTCAGAACATTGAAGCATACAGACAGTGTCAATTTGTTAATTAAAACTATGGAATATTAGAAGAATTCATTATCAAAATAAAAGTGGAAAGTGAAAAATCTATGTTAATATTTAATATTATAAGCTAAAGATATTTTCAGGCCTCATGTTTACTGTGCTTACAGTTGGGTTGGTTTGATTTGTTTGCTTGAAAAGTAAAGTAAATCAATCCAATGAAGGAAATGACTAAACTAACATAAGGACATTTAGACATTTAGATGACAACAGAGTTCAGAATACAGTAATACCTCATCTTACGAACTTAATTGGTTTCAGGAGGAGTAAGGTTAAAAGTTTGTAAGACAAAACAATGTTTCCAATAGGAAACAATGTAAACTCAATTAATGCATGCAAGAACCCCCCCCCCCACAAAAATGGCGCTCCGCTGGGCGCCGCCACCCAGATGTCGCCTTTTGAAACAGCTGGGGGGCTTCTCGGTGTCCTCCCAAACCCGAACGCCAAACCCGAACTTTTACTGAACTTCCGGGTTCGGCGTTCGGGAGGCTGCCGAGAAGCCCCGCTGCCTGACTGTCGCCTTTTGAAACAGTCGTGGGGGGCTCCGGAAGTTCGGCAAAAGTTTGGGTTCAGTGTTTGGGTTTGGGAGGCCGCCAAGAAGCCTCGCTGCCCAGCTGTCAGCTTTGCAAAAGAGCCGCAGAGCTGTCGGCTGGTCGAAAGGCTCAAACGGAGGTGAAGAATCCTAATGGGCGGAGCTTTGACGTCACGGAGACGTCCTTCCTGGCCGGCCGAACGCCGAGAAGCCCCCCGGCTGTTTCAAAAGGCGACAGCTGGGCGGCGGGGCTTCTTGGCGGCCTCCCGAACACCGAACGCGGAAGTTCGGCAAAAGTTTGGGTTTGCCGTTCGGGTTCGGGAGAACCCCGAGAAGCCCCCTGGCTGTTTCAAAAGGTGACAGCCAGGCGGCGGGGCTTCTCGGCGGCTACCTGAACGCCGAACTTTTGCCGAACTTCCAGGTTCGGCGTTCGAGCAGCGGGTTCCTAAGGTGGAAAAAGTTCGTTAGAAGAGGCAAAAAATTTCCAAACCCCAGGTTCGTATCTCGGAAAGTTCGTATGAACAGGGGTTCGTATCACGAGGTACCACTGTACTTAAAGAATGCTTTTTCTAGTGATAACGCGTGGCTCTGAAAGCTGGACAATGGAAGAGTGAAATTAAATGTATGTCCTTGAACAATGAGTTTGAAAATTTTACTGAGCACAACATAGACTGTGAAAAGTACCAGTCAATCAATGTAAGACTGAATAAAAATCTGACTGCTATCTTGAAACAATGATCAGCAAGCAGAAAGTCACATATTTGAGGCACATGATGGAAATAGATGATGGAGTAGAAGTGTGCTTGGCAAGGTTGGGGATAGTAGAAGAAGAGAAAAGAATAAATAAAGTGGACAGATAAGATGAGATTAATGTAGTATCCTTGGAAGAGCTTCAACTTTTTATTGAAGGCAGTTTTATAAAGCTTCACACTTTTAAAGAACAATATCATAAAATATTTTTCTGCCTTTTGGCTTTTGAGTCTAAGTATTTATTTATTTAGCGTATGGCATGAGTCTAAGTATATTTGCTGGATAGATAGCATTCAGTTAACTGTAATGTATTTGTATTAGTCAAACATAACATTGTAAATCCATTGTAGACAAGGTCTTGTATTTCTAATTTTGGATATTAGTATTTATAGACATACTATATACTATATATTTGGGCAGAAAAACTGTTTAAATACTCAACAATGAACTTGAACAGATCCATCCGTATAAAATTTGAGAAAGCAATTGTATTTATTTCTTTTCATATATATAACCAGATATGGATTCAGATGAAATCACATCATTATCATTTATAGTTACCATTTATTATTATTGCTGATCAAGGACGTTTATGGAGGTTATAAATATATTTCATAATTATAATAAACATTAATCTTTCCTTTTGATTACAAAAAATTGTGGAACTATTTTTAAGAGACGAAGTATTGGAAGAAAAAAAGAAGGAATATATCTCCATCAGGGAGATGATTAGATTAACATGATGTTTCCATTCCTGTCTAGTCTGTGAATAATTGAATCATAATGTGGATGAGGAGACACACTCAGATGGGTACCTGGGTCCATTCCATTTTTGTAATTAATACACACAGAGGGATGGAATTTATACTTCTGCATATGTTAAACGAGTACCCATATGCATTTTGTCCCAGTTAATCATGTGAATCAGTCCATAGTCAATGCTGTGTAATTGCCCAGTGGCAAGATTGAAGCCACAGTCTGTCTCTTGAGTTGCTGCTATGGGATAGCATTTCCCCAAATAATGTTGTCATATAGCTTATGCAGTGCCATGAGTTTGTCATATTTCATACATGCTCTTTGACTGATATCAGGTAGTGGATAAGGAACAAGTCTTAACATAAGAACATGTCAAGACTTCAGAGCTACCTGAAGTCCTGGGGAGAACTCAATAGAGACACACAAAAACATCCACATTTGAAATTCAGTTCAACTTTAGTTTTATTACAGCTTTTATATTTTTAAATGGATATCTATTCCATCAAAAGCTACATTTTAGAATACTGCAGATTCAGTGCGTTCGTATTTCAAAGGGCAACAAAGACAGTGCCCCAAGAAAAATTCAGACATAATGCTATCGTCTAGTTATTAATTGAAGGAGACTGAGGAAATGGTTGCTACTACTATTGGGTTGCTACTGCTATTGTCATCTGAACATCATTTCAAAATTGTACTCTATGTAAAAGTGAAGAGGACAGAAAAACAGGAAACCTTTGGATAGTTGTTGAGGTAAGCGGCTTTGAAGCTTTGAGAGGTCAAATCGTATGTGTTTCCCAACAAGTGTTCCCAAAGGCAGACAATGTGTGATATGTCTCTTCCTATTGTTAATGTTCCACCTTCTCAAAACAAAATTGAAAAGGATACTGTGAAAATGACTAGAAATGCAATATTCTCTGCAATATTAGTGTTGAAATGGTAGGCAGTTCGGGTGTGTTCGGAGAAGTGTGGATTAATAGGAATAGCTTTGAATTGCCTACTGTCAGGAACTCAGGAGGGGAAAGCTTTTGTTCTGTTAAGCTTTGGGGAAGAATAAGAAAGAAATAAAGCAATGATTTCATTATGCTTGCCCAGGCCAAATGAATATTTTTTATAATTCTATAATACAGTGTAATATCTTCCCTTTCCTGGACTGTGAACATTGCAATTTCAAATATCAGTTTTTGTGGAGAACAAACAGGAGGATATCTGGTAGCTCTGGATGTGAAAATAGAAGCTGGACTTGATCCAGAACATCTGGGATATACCTATGATAAAAATTCACTAAGTAATTGCACAGGAGTGCAAATGACAATAATGAACAGTTTATTAAGATAAACTTAAGATCTTTGCACAAAGGTTTTAATATTACATTGTATGTTTTAATTTTTTTGGTTGTGAGCCACCCAGAGTCCCTTGGAAGTTGGGCGGCATACAAATTCAAATACATGAATAAATGTCCCCTTGTGGACAAAGAATACTGTGTTTGAATCGAAAGGGACAGGGACCCTTTTCACCCTACTCTTTTGCACCCCACTCTTCCCATCTCCTCCCATCTCATCATCCGAACTCTTCCCTGGAAATCTGGAAATTACTAGAATCTGACATCACCTTCGGCCATCTGTCCACTTCCTCTCAACATGTGCCTTTCTACACAAACATATCCTGTTTATCAGAAAATAAGGAATAGCTGACAGAGAAAAAGTCATTTTTGCAGGATTATAGTTTTACAGAAGTTTACAAAAAAGTTCAGCTTGATTATATAAAATAAAATGGTCATATAAAAGCATGGTTGGGTGAGATCATACGAGGGCACGGGGTGAGTTACCATCAGTATGCTGATGATACTCAGCTATACATTTCCATCCCTTGTCCACTCAGTGAAGTAGTGGAAGTAATGTGCCAGTGTCTGTTAGGGTCTGGATGGGTGTTAACAGGTTCAGACTCAACCCTGACAAGACTGAGTGGCTGTGAGTTCTGCCTTAGAAGGACACTTCAATCTGTCTGTTCATTACTCTGGAGGGGAATTTTGACCCCCTCGGAGAGGGTCCTCAACTTGGGCGTCCTCCTCGATCCACAGCTGACGTTGGAACATCATCTTTCGGCTGTAGTGAGGGAGGCATTTGCCCAGGTTCACCTAGTGCATCAGTTGCGGCCCTATTTGGACAGGGAGTCTCTACTCACAGTCACTCATGGCCTTATCACCTCAAGGTTCGACTACTGCAATGCTCTCTACATGGGGCTACCTTTGAAGAGTATTCAGAGATTGCATGTATTAAAGAATGCAGGTCCTGTCAATTAGACAATATCGCTCGGCGGAGTTTGGGGAAGAGCCTTCTCATACCAGATTGTGGAAGGCTGATCTAATACAGTTGATTTCAGCACCTGAAAATTCAATTTCCTTTTAAAAACAAATGAATAACAGCCAGCTTAACTTTTCTTTGATAACTTCATTAAAAGTTCATCAAGGCTTTTGATTTCTGAGGGAACTTTGCATCATCACTAGGAAGCGAGGTTAATTTCTTATTGTATGTATTGCTGACTCTATATAATTATTTTTGTTCCATATACCTATCTTAAAGATACTTATTAGATAAAGAGTGCAAAGTTTATGATAATTATATCAAAAACCAAATTGACAGAGATAACAGCAACCTTACTTAGTTTCTCATTTTTTGCCCAAGCTGATTCCTAGAAAAAACTGGCACTCTAATTTGTTTTAGAAAAAAAATCATTTTGGGTTATAGTTGAATGGTTTGTGTATTGATGCTTTTGAACTTTGGTGGTGGAGTAGACTTCTGAGAAGATTGTGGACAGTCAAGAAAACAAAATGATTGATCATTGAACAAATCAACCCAGGGTTGTCAGCTGAGGCACAAATGACCAGACTCCGATTATCCAACTTCAGACAGTATATGAAGACTCAGCTGTCTGGAAAAGGCTATAATACTGTGAAAGATGGAAGGAAAGAGAAAAGAGGAAGACCAGCAGCAAAATAGATACATGCAGTTATGGAGGCGATGAATGCACCATTGGCGTTAGGGATAGATAGTTTTGGAGAAAATCTGTGTGGTCAGTAGGAATTGAAAACATCTTGATGGAGCATAAATTGTAGTATAATATTATAACAAAAAGGGTTACTTGGATTGTAAAATTGAAAGAAATATTTCTATTTCCCTTAGAAAATAGGGAAATGGTCTGATGTAATAATATCAAGTATCTTTCTGATTTTTTTTCACTTGCCCAATCTGGGGGTGTGGTGAATAATAACATTTTTGAATATATTTTTTTAAAAATTAACTGTTCTCATTCTTAAATCTCTCTGTTTTTTAACATCTCACAAACCTCACTAGTTATACAGTAGTCCCTCACCTATCGCTGGTGTTACGTTCCAGACCTGGCCGCGATAGGTGAAATCCGCGATGGGGAATTTATCGACTGATAGTACTTATTTAAGTATTTATATTGTAATTGTTTGGTAAGTTTTCATTGTTTTAAGTGTTTATAAACCCTTCCCACACAGTATTTATTTTAGATACAGTATTTAAATACAGTATTTACAATTTTAGATATTTTTTTTTAAACCTGCCGATCGAGTTTGGCAGGCAGTTTAAATCTGCCAATCGACTTCCTCAGAAACCCGCGATGAAGTGAAGCCGCAGTAGGTGAAGCGCGGTATAGCGAGGGACTACTGTACTCTGTTATAATAGGAAAAATATTTTCCGTTGAAGTTCATTTGTAGTTACTAAAATAACAACAAAGTTATTAGTTTCTTGCTTTTTGGATGTTATTCTGTCTAACTTAATCATTGTTGGGTAATTTTTGTTAGTTTTTACACTAGTTATTGGTGACTATTCTTGTTTTAAATTTCTTAACTTGTCTGATTGTTTTTAAAAGCTCTGGGGAGATTTCATTCTTGGTGATTGATATCCTCTTCTTCTATCCCAGTCATCTTTCATACCTTCCTTACTTATGTCCATTGTCCAATAATTCTGTTGGATAATTAATTTGTCCTCTTATACATTGGCCTAGAGCACTCAAACTTTATTGCCTTCAGTCAAACTAAAGAGAGCCCTAACTTATGAACCTGACTGAGCCCAGAATTCTGGGCATAAGTCATTGTAGTAGTTAAGCAGGTTATCATGTGACCTGACTTGATTTCATAACCATTTTCACAATTAGTAATTCACCATGGTCATTAAATGAAATGTGAAAAGTCAGGACTCTGGTAGTTTAATCAGAACTGGTTTATTCATAACGAGACAAAATACAAGCACTGGAACAGCAGTTTTCCGAATGAGGGCAATGGCTAATCCGTTGCCCTATTTATACTCTCTTAAAACGGCGGGCTTTTCTTAACTGACAACTATTTAACCTTCGCGGCTATTTTCTAAATAGACGCGTCTTAACCAATCACAGATTTTCTGTGAATATTTTTAAACGAACACAACACCCCTCCCTCTTTGGATGAGACCATGATTACGTGTTAATCCACGTCACATAGTCCTGTAAGCGGATTGGTGGCTTTACAGATCTCTGGGACCTGCGCAGTTCATTTTGCTGGGAGCTGCTTGCCTGGACGGCCGGCTCCGTTGCTCCGCTAAGGCTAGTCTCTGACGGGCCTGGTTGCGATGATGCATTTTGATCTTCGCCGGCCGCCAGGGGCAACAGGCAGCCATCGCTGGAGTCTCGAAGTGGTTCTGGTAAGTCCTCTATTGGTTTTTCTACAGTAGGCAAAATGTCTGAGTTAGTTTTAATTCTTTTGCGTAGTTGATCGACATGCCGATGCCAACTGCGCCCATCTGTTAATATTATGATATGTGTTTTTAACCCGGTTTTTTCTAATATCGTTCCTTCTTTCCATTTATCATTTGAGTCATAGTCTTTAGCATAAATTAAATCCCCAATGTTAAACTGTCTCTCGCTTTGTAATTTAACTTCTTTTTGGTCATTTTGGTAATTTGGGTGAATTCTGTCTAATTTAGAGCGGAGGTTTATGCCCATTAAAAGTTCTGCCGGGCTTTTGTTCGTGGACGCTGATGGCGTAATGTGCTGAATGGTTAGGAATTCATCGATTTGTTGTTGCCAATCTCCTAATGGTGCTTTGTTTAATGCTTCCTTTGTGGTTCTAACCATTCGTTCTGCTTGCCCATTCGCTTGGGGAAAATGAGGTGGGGTGAGCACATGTTTTATGCCCTGGTCTGCAAGAAATAGTTCCATTTGACGGGCTGTTAACTGAGGCCCGTTGTCAGAGACCAAAATGTCTGGGATGCCATGTGTGGCAAACATTTTCCTTAGTGCCTTTATGGTTGCGCTAGTAGTTGTAGATGCCATGAGTTCAATTTCCAGCCATTTGGAGTATGCATCTACAACTAGTAAAAAGGATTGGCCCCTGATTGGTCCCGCAAAGTCAATATGTATTCTGGACCAGGGCCCTCTTGGTGTTGGCCACTCTGATGGTGTGGCTTTTGGTGGGTTGGGTCTTGTTCTCTGGCAGGGTGCACAACCACCAACCCATGACTCTATGTCCCTGTCCAACCCCGGCCACCATAAATGACTTCTGGCAATAGTTTTCATTTTGACTATTCCTGGGTGACCTATATGCAATAACTGCAATGCTTGCTTCTGTAAGGATTTTGGAATAACAACCCTGTCTCCCCATAATATACAATCTTTTAGCACATTTAATTCAAGCTGTCTATTCTTAAAGGGTTGAAATTGATTTGATTGCTGTTCATTTGGCCATCCTTTTAATATCCATTGTTTAATATATTTTAAAATTGGGTCTACTTGTGTCTGATTGGCTATTTCTGTCGCTGTTAATAAATTTTGTTTACTAGTTTCAATTAATAAAATGCTTGAGGCAGGGGCAGGATCACTGACCAATTCTGTTTGGGGGCACCTGCTTAATGCATCGGCATTCCCTATATCTTTCCCCCCCCTGTGGATTAAAGTATAATTGTAAGCGGCAAGGAAAATAGCCCATCGAGTCATGCGAGGGGAGAGAAAGGCGGGAGTTTGTTTGTTTCCCGCCAAAATGCCTAAAAGAGGTTTATGGTCGGTAATTAAAGTAAAGGAGCGACCACAGAGATAGTAGTGAAATCGTTTAACTCCAGCCACAAGGGCTAGCGCCTCCTTGTCGAGTTGGGAATAATTTCTTTCAGCTGAAGAGAGAGTTTTAGAGTAATAGGCTATTGGGGCTTCTGTGCCGTCTGGAAAATTATGGCTGAGGACAGCTCCTATGCCGAACGGTGAAGCGTCGCAGGTTAAGGATAAAGGCATAGCTACATTATATTGTACTAAAACACTGTTGGAGGAAAGTAAATTTTTTACTGCGGTAAAAGCGGCTTGTTCTTTTGGTCCCCACGTCCAGGCAGAGTCTTTCTTTAGAAGGTTATGTAGCGGTTCTGCCACCGTCGCTTTCTGTTTAAGAAAGACGGAATAAAAGTTAAGGAGTCCTAGGAATGCTTGCAAATCTGTCTTATTTGAGGGGGTGGGAGCATTTCTTATAGCATCAACTTTGTCATTTGTGGGGTGAATTCCAAATCTATCTATTGTAAAACCCAAGAATTCTACTTTGGGAACGGCCCAGGAACATTTGTCTGCTTTTAAATGGAGTCCTGTTTCTTTAAATTTAGTTAAAATGCGCCTGATTCTATCCCATAATTCAGATTTAGATGTGGCTGATATTAATACGTCGTCGAAATATGGGACGACCCCTGGAATATTATTTAAAATTCGTTCCATGAGACCCTGAAAGATGCCAGGGGCGGTAGAGACTCCAAACTGGAGCCGGGTGCATTTAAAGGCACCTCTGTGCGTTACAATCGTCTGGGCCTCAGAGGTGTTTTGATCAACGGGAAGCTGTTGATATGCCTGGGCTAGGTCCAACTTCGCAAAGATGGACCCATTTCCTAATGTGTGCAAGAGTTGTTGCACGACTGGGATTGGGTAGGCATTATGCTGTAAGGCTTTATTTATTGTGGCTTTATAATCTGCGCAAATTCTAATAGATCCATCCGGTTTAACGGGGGTTACCATAGGAGTTTCCCATTTAGCATGATCAGTGGGAATCAAGATACCCTGAGCTATTAATTTGTCCAATTGTTCATCCACTTTAGGCAAAAGTGGGATGGGGATTCTGCGGGGCTTTAGTCAGATGGGAGAAATGTTTGGGTCCAAATTAAATGATATGGGGCTGCCTGTATATTTACCCAGAGTGCTAGAAAAAACTTCGGGAAATTCTTTCAATAAGTCATTTGAGTCAAAAGAGTCACATACATTGTTAACCCCTGAAATTTCAATGCCTAGGGGTTGCAACCATCTAAGTCCCAATAATGTGTGTTTAGGACCGTCAACCACTATGAGAGGTAAAAACCCTTGAAACTTTTTAAAAGCAATAGGCACATTTAAACATCCTAATACTGGAATCTTATGTCCCTGAAAATCACTCAAACCCGGTTCCCAAGGTTCTAAGTCAGTCTCTTTTACACGAGGTAAATATAATTTAAGTTTTCCCCAAGGCATTATGGAATGTCTGGAGCCAGTGTCCAATTCCATTTCGCAGGGACGGCCGTTGAGGAAAAGAGAAACAAATAGCTTGTTTTCCGCAGTGGGGAAATTGCAGTTTACAGAAGAAGGGCAGTTACCTCGTTGGTTTGAAGAGTGAGAGTTGTCAGCCGGGCGGGAAACGTTGCGTGAAAACGGCGGTCGTCGATTCCTTGGTGAAAAGTAGGGTCGTTGGTTTTGCGGATTTGCTGGAGTTGGGTTGGCGGCGCGGCAGACTTCAGCGATGTGGCTGCGGCGCTGGCAACGGCGACAATAGGCGTCCTTGAAATGGCAGCGAAAACGAGGATGATTTCCGTTGCAGCCGGCGCATCTGTCTGAACGGGGTGCCTCTTTGGCGTCGTGGTCGGGAGCTCTTCGGATTTGGAGGCAGGTGTCGTCTGGAGTGGTGGATTCCAAGTGTTTCTCATCGGGAGAGCAGGCGTGCCAAGTTGATTCATCGGGGATGTGATGAACGGTTGAGGTTGCGCGTTTAATCTCGGCAACAGATGTTTCAGATACCTCGGAGGCTTTTGCTGCCTTAAGAATGTCTTGGAGGGAGGCATCCTCATCTACTAAATATTTCTTCTGTAGCGTAATATTGGTTAGTCCGAAGATAAGGCGGTCAATCAACTGTTCCTCCGGATCCTTGTATTTGCATTTTGGAAGGAGTGTGCGTAGCCGAGTAATAAAATCGTTGGTAGATTCTCCGTCTGCTTGCCGCATTTGTGCAAATTGGTGGCGGTATACGCGGACAGGAGTTGTCAGCTGGTAATGTGCAGCAAGTTTTGCTTGTAGAGCTGACCATGCGATGGTTTCCAGAGTGTCTGGGTCAACGAGCATAGAGGCTAGGCTGTAGACTTCTGTGCCGCAATAAGCGAGGAATATAGCTTTCTTTCTGTCATCATCGGCGTCATGTAGATTGCTCGCTTTCAGGAAAAATGTGAATTTGGACATGTATGAGGTCCAAGCTTCCGTCTCGGAGTTGAATACAGGCGGTGGTGGAGCCATGGCCGAGTTCATGGCTGCGTTCGCGGGAGTTCGACCTCCTCATCGCCACTGAAAAGTCAGGACTCCGGTAGTTTAATCAGAACTGGTTTATTCATAACGAGACAAAATACAAGCACTGGAACAGCAGTTTTCCGAATGAGGGCAACGGCTAATCCGTTGCCCTATTTATACTCTCTTAAAACGGCGGGCTTTTCTTAACTGACAACTATTTAACCTTCGCGGCTATTTTCTAAATAGACGCGTCTTAACCAATCACAGATTTTCTGTGAATATTTTTAAACGAACACAACAAATTGTGTAGTCATTGAGCAAATGATTTGGTCATTAAATGAACCTAGCATATCTAATGGGCATTTTTTTGCCATGAAAGGAGAAAACAAAGTTGCAATTTATGGTTTTATATCACCATGGATCACTGCAACCAGACATAAAGGTGAGCTGGTTGCTAAGTACGTGATCATGGAAGGACCTGTGTGGCTGTTGTAACTTTGAAGATGGGCCATAAGTAATTTTTAAAGTCCATTGAAGTGTTGAATGGTTGTTAAGCAGCCAATTGTTTCCCTCTGATTTCTTTTATTTCTTGCCTTTTGTTACATATGCAATTTTTCCTAGAATCTTCTCTTGATGCTACCAAATAGTTGTCTGTCCCACATTCAGAAACTCTTCAACTTAATAACCCTTCACTAATTCTCTTAACATTTCATTCCAGATAGTCAGATCAACCATGCTTTTAAGTTTGTATCTCCATCTTTCATTATGTACATCTACTATTATTTAGATAAACTACATTTGAAAGAAATTGAAGTTATTGGGAGATCCTCTGTCAACACTACATATGTATAGGTTACCACCAACCAAAACTTTAACTGGAAGTGTCCAAACTATTGTACCTGGCTTGGTGGGTTTTTTCTTTTGCATATGTAACCAATTGCATATACAGTGGCACCTCTACTTAAGAATGCCTCTACTTAAGAACTTTTCTAGATAAGAACCGGGTGTTCAATATTTTTTGCCTCTTCTTAAGAACCATTTTCTACCTAAGAACCCAAGTCCAGAAAAAATTCCCAGGAAATTTGAGAGTGGCACAAAAGCCCAGCCAGTTTCCTGCCATTCCCCCTTTAATCCCGGGCCTTTTAATTTTGGGCTTTTCTGGTCTGCCAGAGAAGCCTTTAATCTCGGGCTTGTCTGGGCTGCCCAAAGCGAACAGAGTGTTTTCCTTTCTCTGGGCACTTACAGAGGGAATTAACCACTTCACTGTGGTGACTCCCTCGTGCTGCCTCTCATACACCCGGCGTGAGGTTGGCTCCCAGAATGTCTGGGTGCCGAAAGGCAAAAAGGGGCGCTTCACCCCAGCCAGATCAAGTTGGCTTCAGCCAAACCAAGGAGACACCACAGTGAAGGAAAGGCGCCGGTTACAAAGTGAATGAGTAAGAGGAGAGGGGAGCCCTTCAGCATAGGAAGGAAGAGGAAGCAGGTAGCAGCAGCAGCAGCCTTCTTTCAGTCAAAGGAGCAGGAGGTTCCTCCCTGTTGCCTGCCTGGGTTTCTCTCTCTGGTGCAGTGTTGGTGTATGGGAGGCACGTGCCGGGTGTATGGGAGGCACATGCTCCTCCTCGCCGCCTCAGAGTCCCTCTTTTTTTTTAAAGCCTTAAAGTTTTGGATTTTTTGGATTCCCCTCACCTTATCTTCCTTCGGCAGCAACTGTCCTCCTCCTCTTTTTCCTCCTCCTCCTCCCACCCAAATTCCGAGCTTTATTTCTTTCCTATGGGAAAAATTACTTCTACTTAAGAACTTTTCTACTTAAGAACCTGGTCATGGAACGAATTAAGTTCTTAGGTAGAGGTACCACTGTACATATGAAATCAATATGCATTTGGATCAATGGTGAAATCTACTTACCTTCCCTACCAGTTTGGAAGCACACGCTTTGGACACACCACTGTCATACACACTTTTTCATCCTCTGCGCATGTAGAGAAGACTATGCAATGCACAGAGGGTTGAAAAAAGAAAATGGCAATGTCCAGGTGGATGGGCAGAGCCTCATGTGGTCACTGCTACCAGTTCTTCAAAGCACTGTTGGCCAACGCTACTGGTATGCCCAAAACGGACCAAGCCAGTAGCATTTCATCCCTGATTTGGAACTATAAAAAGTTACATTTATCTCTGTACTGTAAGGAGTATTTTTTTAATTTAAAATTTTATTTATACATATTATTTGACCAGGGAAGCCAATATTCTAACTGCAGGTATAATTTTCAATGTGGCATGTAAACCACAAACTATGTATATCAGTATTCACCTATAGTGCTAAATGACTATCTTGTTTTATGACAGAGCTCTTCAAGTGAGCATTGTAAAACTGAACCTGAAATTAAAAAAGATGCTTATTTTTATGTTTATGTTACATTGCTGAGTCAATATTTTTCTTACAAAAATAGTTATTATCATCATTGAAATTATGTTATGTTGCATCAATTTTATTCTACATCTTTATGTTTATCTCTACCCTGCAGGCAGCTTTTTTTCTGCTTTTGTAACAACATTTAATTCATTTGTGAACTTGAGATCTGTATTTAAGAAAAATTAGAATAAAATGCCAATGAAATAACAATGTACAGAAAAAGAACATTAACATTTCTGAAGGAGAAGTTGTTTTGGATATGTTCACTACTGAAAGTTATTTGGAAAAATAATAAAGGTTGGATGCAAATAAATGTTGAAATATAAAAAAAATAGCAGCATCTAACAGATTAAATTCTATCTGTAATAAATCGGCTGAGTTGAGTTGAGTTAAGCATACAAGTCATCCCAGAGCCCCATGTATAGCTCCTTAGGACATTTTCTAGAAATATGGTAGCTAACCATTTTATGAAAATAATAGTATACCCAAGGCTTTAGATCACTCATCAATGTTTTGGTTAATGGTATGAAAACTGTATAAGCCATAGAAATGGTCCAAATTAAGTATTTTGAAGGATAAGATGAAAGTTTAGTGGACATCATAAGTCACAAGTGTACAACTTCAGTTTTCAGATGGCATTTGGCTTCTCCAAACCTTGGCTGCAAAGCTTCTAGACATTTCCAAATGTTTTTAGTAAGCTGTCATTTTTAAAACTACAGCAGGGAAAAACCAATAAATAATCCTATATAACAGTGTTTCTCAACCTTTTCTTCACCATGGACTCCTTTTAAATACTTTCTGTGGCCACCGAGCCTCAAGATTTTACTCACAATTTAAATAATAATATTTCTTCACACCTTTGTGGACCTTCTGTGATGACATTGTGCCTCCTATCCCCCCAGGTTATAGGTTGCTGTATGAGGTAACTTTGATTTAGCTTAAATAATTTAGTTTTTGAAACTAACCCAGTTCCCCTCCTCATGAAGAAATACACAATTTGTCTTGTTGAGATATTTCACTTCACTTTGCATTAATGCACTCTGTTTCACTCTCCCCTGTATCTTCCTCTGGCACTTGTAGAAGCTGGAAGAAGATTGTGTGCAGCTGAACATTTGTGCAGAAGCTACTTCCAATAGCTGACAACACTGCACAGAAATGGCTTCTGGCTATTGGATGTAGCACAGAATGGAGCAGGAGGTGGCAGAGTAAAACTGAACATACTAATGCTACATGTTCACTTCACTTTCGTCCTTGCATTTTTGTGTGACACCCTAACTACTTTTTTGTACGTATATTACATACGTACATGTATAGCAGGCAGGATCTTATTGAGCATGTTTAGTCCCAATGATCTGGGCAACGTATTTCTGCTGTCTCTTGAATGATGGAGTTTAGTTTATGCCTTTGCACAGACCATATATTTTGCTCGTTTCAAAACAGCCCTGTTGAGTCTCATGCATTGTTAATGATACAGAAATATTCCACATGATGACACCTTAACTTCCTTGGATATTTCTTGCTCATATTTATGCAGGAAGAGGCAGTATATGCCCCATTTCCTGGAACCGCATAGAAGGCTCCTGATCACTATATGCTTTAGGTGGTGGTGGGGGCTTTCCTGGCTAATGGGGCACACAAGTGCAATTTTCCATTTCTGCAAATTGCTTATCATTTGCAAGGCTCATCCTAGAAGTCTGTGTTAATCTGCTTGTTTTGGGGTCTATGTTTAATCTTAGAGATTTTCCGCTTGATTTAAGAATCCAGTTGGCTGTGGTAGCTTCAGGTAAGAAATTGAAAAGGAACAAACAAGATGATGAACATGTAAACAGGAGACAGGGATTCATGAATATTTACTTGATTGATTTATATCCCACCTGTCTATCCAGTATGGACACTAATATTCAATAAAATCTGAGATGCAAAAATCATTTAAAGAAAAAAGTAGCTTAAAAATTGTAAACACGAATTAACAGTTGAAAGCTTGGTTGCTGTTCCAAGGGAAGAGAATGTCTTGGAGCCAAACTGAATTCATGAAACAGTGTTGTATAGTCTGTGAGCATGCAGGCCAGCTCTTCTGGGCCAGAAAAACAAGATTTAACAACTGGAGTAGTTTCAGAAAGTTTTTTTTCCTGCTGTTGTTTACTTCTGGTTTGTAACTGAGAGGTGGTCCCTCAGATTCTAAGCCACTGACATCCTAAATTGTTCCTGCTATACACGAGGTGATCAAAGTGGTTATTCAAATATAGGTACAGGTAGTTCTCAACTTACAAAAGTTCACTTAGTGACTGTTCAAATTTACAGAGGCACTGAAAAATGTGACTTATGAACATTTTTCTAGTTATGAACTTTCCTGCATCCCCATGGATTAAAAGCAGATGCTTGGCAACTGACTTATACTTATGACCGTTGCTGTGTGTCAGGATCATGTGATCACTTTTTGTGACCTTCTGACAAGCAAAGCCAACGAGGAAGCCAGATTCACTTAACAACTGGGTTACTAATTTGTCAACTGCAATGATTGACTTAACGACTATTATTGTATTATAATGGGATTGGGTGGCATAAAAGCCAAATAAACAAACAACTGTGGCAAGAAAAATCATTAAATGGGGCAGAATTCACTCATTTTATGATTTGATTTGATTGCCCCCCCCCCCTCTCCAAGGACTCGGATCGGCTTCCAACAACAGTGCAGTCTACAAATCCAGAACACATTAAGAAACCTTTATTAAAAAACAATCACACAGCTCAACAGACCATACATAAAGCGAGACAGCGGGGGAATCACTTTCCCTATGCTTGGTGACATAGGTGGGTTTTCAGGAGTTTATGGAAAGCAAGGAGGGTGGGGGCAGTCCTAATTTCCAGGGGGGGGAGCTGATTCCAGAAGGTTGGGGCCGCCACAGAGAAGGCTCTTCCCCTGGGTCACACCAAACAACATTGTTTTGTCGACAGAACCTGGAGCAGGCCGACTCTGTGGGGCCTAATCGGTCACTGGGATTTGTGTGGCAGAAGGTGGTCTCGAAGGTATTAACAAATGTCTCACTTAATAACAAAAAAATTGGGCTCAATTGTGATCGATCATAAGTTGAGGACTGTCTGTATCACATTGAACCCAGTACTGTGCAACAATGTGCAGCCTAGCACTCACATTTTATACCAATTGCTTTCTTTGGGGGTTTTCAACCAGATCCTAATATGACGCACATTGCGGTAAATAAGATGAGAAATAGCCAAGAAATAAACATCTGCCTGCAGGAAAGATCATGCTTGTGCATTCATAACTATTGTACAAAAATGTTCTCGTCATAGCTGCATATCGGGAAACAAAGTATATGCCTCGATTGTGAAACTTGTTCTTTTGAAAAAATAGAAACATAGAAACATAGAAGACTGACGGCAGAAAAAGACCACATGGTCCATCTAGTCTGCCCTTATGCTATTTTCTGTATTTTATCTTAGGATGGATATACAGTATGTTTATCCCAGGCATGTTTAAATTCAGTTACTGTGGATTTATCTACCACGTCTGCTGGAAGTTTGTTCCAACGATCTACTACTCTTTCAGTAAAATAATATTTTCTCATGTTGCTTTTGATCTTTCCCCCAACTAACTTCAGATTGTGTCCCCTTGTTCTTGTGTTCACTTTCCTATTAAAAACATTTCCCTCCTGGACCTTATTTAACCCTTTAATATATTTAAATGTTTCGATCATGTCCCCCTTTTCCTTCTGTCCTCCAGACTATACAGATTGAGTTCATTAAGTCTTTCCTGATACGTTTTATGCTTAAGACCTTCCACCATTCTTGTAGCCCGTCTTTGGACCCGTTCAATTTTGTCAATATCTTTTTGTAGGTGAGATCTCCAGAACTGAAGACAGTATTCCAAATGTGGTCTCATAGAAAGCAATTTCCGTTCTATAGAATACAGTGAATCTGTTTAAGGAAAACAAATCTGTTTCGCTTGTAACTTTTAGAACTAACTAAAATGTATGGCTTTATCGGTCCACATTTGTAAAAAAATATGTTGCCTCTCATGAATGAGTGTCTTTAAGTTACTCTGACAATTGTATATGGTCATTTTAAAGAGTTTTAATTAGACATTTCATGACTAATTTATAGCAAGCCAGGCCCGGTCACAGTTGACTGACTAGTTTATGTCCTCCAGTGCTTCTGTCACAGCTTCGCAGTAGGAAGGCAACTTTCATTAATGCTAATGGAGGTTAAGCTTGTAAATTCTTCATGGTATCAATAGGAGAGTAGATTGCTTTTTATTTCATTTATAGAAAACTCTCAAAGTAATGGGCTGCGGAGCCACTTTTATAAATCAATCCCTGTTCAAAGCCAACGAAACAATAATAAACTAATGTTCCATTTGGGTTTGTTAAAAAATTACGTTTGCAGTCCCAAAATCTGCATTGGAGGGATTGTAAAATCACCTTTAAGGTGAATATGTTTAGGAATAGGTGAATCAAATGCCATCCACTCTTCTGAGTCTTAAATAGATTGAAAATCGTAAATGCATGCAACGGCGGAAAGAGGAAAACAAAGCAAAAGGCATATCAAAAAGCTAATCAATAAGTAACTATACCCAGGACAGTGACTTCAGGCAAAAGGAATTGATTTGGCAAATAGCAATCTTTTCTCTAAAAGGAAGCTCAGTGGGATTTTTAGTAAACCATTGAAAAGGAGGGAATGCAGCCTGCAATCAGTGTCTTTGCCAAAGCTCAGTAAACAAGGAAATTAAGATGCTGTCATTTAAAAGACTATGATTTATAAGCTGCTGAATTTATTTTCTGCAGACAAAATAGGACAAATGTTTCTCTTTTCTTTCCATGTTTCAAAGGATAAAATGTACTAACGTCACTTTGGTTTCATTGTGAAAGTAGATATTGATAGAAAATGCTTTTAGTCCCTTAACTGATCCAGAAATGACATGTGGTTCCAGAACCTAGAAGATAATGATAGCAAAGGCGTATGCCGTATGAATTTGTTCACCTATCACACAAAACCATCATGTAATTTATTTTTGGCTTGCTACAACGATGAAGACAGTAACCAAGCTTCAGTAGGATTTAACAACCAGAGTAGTCCAGATATAATGACAAGTCAAAATAAGGCAAAGCATTGAATTGGTTAATGAAACCATAATTCTTTTTATGATGGCTGGAAATGCTTCTGTTAAGCTGTTTAATTTTTTTTTCTGTCCGCTTTGCTCCTTAACTTTTATTTATTTATTTATTTATTTATTTGCATTTTGGCTATCAGATCATTAGTATAGTGCAGGTATTGATATTTCTTCCTACAACTCTTAAAATCATGATCAACTTCTTCCAATGCAGTCTCTCTTATTATATATTCAGCATATGAACTGAATTCCTAATGGAAATCAACGCTGATTCTTCTTTGGAAGGGCATATAACTAAAGCTGAAGCTCAACTATTTTAGACATCTAATTAGAAGAGAGGACTCATTGAAAAAGACTCTGAGGTTGAGAAATGTTTAAGTCAAAAGGAGAAGGAGACAGCAGAGTATAAGATAGGTAGATAATGTCATCGACACAATGAATTTGGGCAAACTCCGGGAGATATTGGAAGACAGGGAGGCCTGGCATACTGTGGTCCATGGCAGGGGTTCCCAACCTTTTGGACCTCAGGGGCCACCAAATTCATAATTTTAAGTCCCGCAGACCACTCATATGATTTTCTTTTTTTTAAAAAAAAAGATAAATACATTTTTAAAATAATGGTCAGAGAACTTCCATTTTATTAATATGAAATGCACCTACTTAATATAACAAAATTATAAATACTTATTTAATCATAACAAAATCTTGAATGATTGTTTTAATTGTAACAAAATCATTAAAGTTAGTGTAATTACTACAAAATAATTGAAGTTTATTTGAAAGTGGCTTGCTGATATTGTTGGGAAAGTCAGTCCCATATTCCAGAGCTGTAGCTGTAGTCCTTTCCCTCCCCTCCCTCCCTCCCTTCCCTTCCCTCTCCTTTCCTTCTTTCCACTCCTTTCCGTCTTTCCTTATCTTTCCTTTTCTCCCCTTTCCTTTCTTCCCATCCTCTCCTCTCCTTTTTTCCTTTCTTTACCTTTTCCTGCACCCAAGTGGAGGAGCTGCTCCAGGATGATCAAAAGGGCCAGTACTGTAATTACCACAGCTCTGGATCAGCCCATGGTGGGGCTGGAAACCTCCAAGTAGGTGGTGACACGTGCAATATGCAACTTTGCAGGTAGTGAAACATGCAAAAAGGAGTGCAGCACTCGTCACCTGGAACAAAATAATGGAGCTGTTGCGGCAGGGGGGCACAAGTGGGCTGAAGAGGGGGGGATCGCGATGGCTGGAAACTGTGGGAGTGAAGCGCTATTTGCATTTGTGCGGCAACGGCATTCTGCCTTGTATACTTGTGCCAGCTACTGGTGCAAGGCAGCCCTCATCTCCTGTTGCTTTGCACTGAGAAAGGTAAATGGTGTCTGGTCTGGGAAGCAGCCAGAGTTTGCTCTCCATTAGGGACGTTAACTTGGCCTCCTGCAAACTTTCATCTCTCAAGCGCTTGCTGAAGCGGTACAGAAAAGTTTGGCTGGGCTCCTTGAGAGATGGGAATATGCACTGGGCCAAGCTAGCATCCGCATAGTCAACAAGTTCCAGCTGCTCCCCAAACCTGGTGGCATTTAGTGCTCCAAGTCCCAAGTGACAGGAGACAAGGGCTACCTTGCACTACTGGCTGGTGCAAATATACCAAGAATGCTGATGCCATGCAAATGCTGATGCCATACTACAGCAGAGAAAAGCAGTCAGAGAGAATCGAGCAGGCACTTTCTCTCAGGCCTCCCACCCGGAGGCCTCGCTCCCTCCCCCGGCAGCTGTTTGTCTGATTGCAGTAAGTTCTTTGTCTAACCTCCCTGCTCTAGCTCATGTGTCTCGCACCACTATACTCAAGGTGAGATTTACGCTCAGCCTTGAGAGTGGGGCCAGGCATGTGGGTGGAGTTATGTTGGCTGGTGCAGCCCTGTGTGTGCTGGATTAATTGCTCTTGGCCATATCTGGCCCTGGGGCCAAGATTTCTCCATGGAACCATCAAACTTTACTTGCAGACCATGAGTGTCTGTGGACCATGAGTTAGTGACCCATGGTCTATTGAATTGTGAAAAGTTGGACATGATTTAGTAACTTAGTGACAACAAATATAAGCACAATAAATATGAGGAAAGTATGCAACTTTATTGCACTCTTTTTCCAAATTAGAACCATAATTTTCTGTCTTAATTGCATTTTCCTGATCTGTACATAAATTTCTCATCAGGACAATGAAATGTTCTGGGATTCCATTTTTCTTAGCATATTCTGTAGTTTTACACAATCAGCATAAACAAATGAACATACAATGACCCTTTGTGATACTCTAAGTTTTCCCATTATTCAGTGTGCATTAGCAATAACGTTCTCCTGTTCCTTTGCCCTTTAAAAAGCCAATTTGAATATTTGGCATCTTTTTTTTCTGTGTAGTGCTCTAATCTGCATTATATGATCCAAATCATTCTGGAATAGAATAAGAATAGATAGAATAACTTTATTGTCACTTTTAATGTACACTAATCGGCATACATTAAAATGAAATTTTGTTGAATACAGCTCTCAGAGGATCACCAGCTCTACTATACATTACACAAACATGACAACATTACTTTGTTAATATGTAAAATTAAGGATATTATATGATAGTTTGTACAATTTGTTAATCTCTCTTTTGGTATCAGAATGTAGATAGACCTCTTCCAATAAGTTGATCACTGTCTCATTCTTCATTTGCTGTATAATTTTGTTGGGACCATGACAGATTTGATTTATTAAAGTTGGAAGGGACCTTGCAGGTCATCTAGTCCAATCCCCCACTCTACATCATTTGAAACAGATGGCAGTCCAGCAGTCACGTAGGTTGCTCACTGTCCAATCCGCATAAAACCGAGCTTTAAATCTTTAAAAAGATTGCTGGATCCACCCCTTCTCCAGAATTCGCTCGGTCCTCCTACCGGCAGGATGTGTGGTGGCTCAGCTCCTCTCCAAACACCTTCCCTTCCACTCTTTCCACTAGAAATCAATCTGAAAAGATAAGTAATTAGTATTTTTCATTCTTTTACGGCAAACAAAAGAATTTAGCCTTCAGGCAGCCCTCCTGGGCTCGGCTTCAAGTGGAGAAGCCGCGGCGAAGCTTCTACTAATTGCGTAATTGCCTTGCTTTATTGCAGCCGGCTGCATTTATTTTCTTTAAATCTGATCGGCAGGGAGGTTTTTATTATCAATTGTTTTGTTTATCTTTCTGTTACCTCCTGCGGAGAGGGACGCTTGTACAAGGGCACTTGTTTAGTCCCCCGGACTTAGTCGGACTCTTTATTGAATATTAATTTTGGCGCGAAGGCCCTCAGTGCCCAGTAATTCCGGCACCAATGGCCCACCCCCACACAGGCCCTTTGGAGCCATAAGTCCGCCATGTGGCCCAGAGTAGATTGTGAGAGTCTCAGGATTTTACTCGTGTGCTAGACCTCTCAACCAGTGTGCCTTGGTTGCGTAAATAGTGAGGCCTAGCCTGTCTGGACACATTGCCACAAATCTCGGATTGATCCAGATTGTCTTTGAGTGGCAGAAGCTCCTAGGCCTAGGAGCTTGGGGCCCCCTTCCTCTTGGGAATTATAATATTGCTTCTCCAGAAAACTTTTGGCTCCAGACCTTGTCCCTGTAATTTGTTCAGGCCATGGCTTCTGTTCCCAAGAGAGGCACTGCTTCCAGAAATGCTCAAGACCTTAGGCCTACTGGTGATGAAATTGAAACCATTCCCCAGGCCTCATCCTCCTCTCTTGTAGCTCCCCCAGTGGCTAGACCCACCAGAGCTGAAAAGAGAAGGGATAACGCACTCCAAAAAATCCATGAACAATCAGCTAAACGCTTAAGAGTGCAGGCCCAAGTGCATGTAAGCTCACCTGAACCCCCAGATTCTTTTGATCTGCCCCCCTCAGGTGTACCTGTCTTGTCTCTGGATGAGCCAAACCTAAATAGACCCCAACCTAACTTATGGGACTTAGGTCCAGAGGATCCAGGCCGTTTGAATCAGGGCCCCTTAGAGCCTGACTCTCCCAGGGCCCACAGGATTCCCTCTGATTTACCTGCTTCTATTACTAACCTTCCTCCTGAGCTGCAATCAATGTTTTCTACCTTATCTCATGCCATTGATGCCAAATTCAAAGCCATCAATGTGCCCTCCCATCCTCTCGTTTCAAATCCATGAACCAGATTCTGAATCCTCTCAGGAGGAAAACGAGGATGATGAGGATCCTGAAGATAGGGATGACCCATTTCAAGCCCTGTCTGAGGATGAAGAATCTCAAATCAAGACTCCACCATCCTCTACTATTTTTCCCTTTCAGTTGTTTAAGTCTCTACTATTCAAAGTCAGAGCAGCCACAGGTCTCTCAGGTCAGGACAAGCCTGCACCCACCTTTGCAAATCCACAGGAAGAAAACCTCCCCTGCTTCATGGAGGAGCAGGAAAATACTGAGATCATCCCCATGCCTAAGCTTTTCAAGGACACCCTGTTGAAACAGTGGGATCACCCTACCTTGGGTTCTAATCCCTCCTACAAAGATAGGAAATTGTACAAAGTCTCCCCTTCTTATGAGGACCTTCTTCTTTTTCCCAAAGCAGACGAACCGGTCAAGACCCTACACTCTGCAGCAGCCATGCCTGGCGAGGCAGAAGAAGTCTTAAAGCCAGAAGACAAACATCTGGAGCAAATGCTGAAAAAATGTTTCTTCGTTGACACCTGGGCTATTATTTATTTATTTGTTTGTTTGATTGATTGATTGATTTTTATGCCACCCTTCTCCTTAGACTCAGGGCGGCTTACAACATGTTAGCAATAGCACTTTTTAACTGAGCCAGCATATTGCCCCCACAATCCGGGTCCTCATTTTACCCACCTCGGAAGGATGGAAGGCTGAGTCAACCTTGAGCCGGTGATGAGATTTGAACCGCTGACCTACAGATCTACAGTCAGCTTCAGTGGCCTGCAGTATAGCACTCTACCTGCTGCACCATCCCAGCTCATTAAATGCACATTGTCAGCTTCCTTTTTGACTGGAATCATGTTTCTGTGGTTACAACAACTTCAACAACATATTCCTCCCGATGACTTGAGGGGCCAGCAGGACCTCAACAAGGTCTTTGCGGTGGCCCAGTATGTTGCAGCCACCACCCTGCAATCCTCTAGATTTGCGGCAAAATCGGTGGCTGCTCCAACAGTCGCCAGGAGGCTTCTCTGGCTTCGTCCCTGGCAGGCGGGAGTGAGACAGAAGTGGCAGCTTTCCTTGGGTCTTCTAAATCGTAAGCTATTATTTGGTGAGTTACTTGATCCTCTACTTACAGAAACCACTGATAAGAAGAAAATCCTGGGTCCTACTACCAAGAAGGCTACTAAAAAGCTTCAGCCCTTTCGGCGGTCCATTCGCCAACAAGATCAGAAGTTCACGTTTCAAAGGAACTCAGGTCAGTATAATTCCTGTTTTCGTTCCCAATCAGATAGGAACCCCAGGGGCAGAGGGTCTCGCTACCAGAGGGGCTTCTCTTCCTCTAGGGCCTCAAAAAGATCAAGGTGGTAATGACCATGCTATTCCCATTGGGGGAGAGGGGGTGAATGGTTTTCTTCCAGCTGGCGCCGTTCCTGTAAGGACCTCTGGGTTATTTCTACAGTAGAATGGGGGCTCCAATTGGAGTTTCTCTCCATTCCCCCCAAGCATTTCATATCTTGACCTTCTCCCAGATCTCCCTCTTCCCGCCTCTGCATGGAGGAGGTAGTCCAACATCCAACTGCTTACTATAAGGGCTATCCAGCCAGTGCTAGCCTCTCAAAGAGGTCTTGGCTTCTACTCCATCCTCTTCATGGTCCCTGAGTCCTCCGGAGGATGGAGAGCCATTCTGGATCTCAAAAGATTAAACCAGTACATTAAATACAGAAAATTCAAGATGCATTCTTTATCATCTATCATCCATTCACCTGGAAGACTTCATGTTTCCTTAGATCTTACGGAGGCTTATCTCCATATCCCCATTTTAAAAGGCCAAAGGCAATTCCTTCGCTTTGCCTTTCAGGGAAAACATTATCAGTACAGGGCCATGCCTTTCGGCCAGTCCTCAGCCCCTCAAGTCTTTACTAAGCTCCTGTGCTCCTTGGTGGCTCATATCCGGACTTCCCCCATTCATATTTTGTGTTATTTAGACGACATTTTAGTTCTCGGTCCCTCCAAAGAGGGCACCTGTACAGATCTTCAGTTATCCATGTCTGTTCTACAGGAGAACGGCTTCTCCATTAATATATAAAAAAAGCCAGCTCCATCCTTCCACTTCTCTTCAACACCTGGAGGCAGTCATAGATTTCCGCCTATTCCAGGTCTTCCTTTCTACTGAGAGGGAGATCAGCATCAAAGAGCTTATCTCTCAAATCAGGTCCCAAAGAAAGGCCTCCATCGCCTCCCTATCTTCCCTACTTGGAAAGATGGTGTCCTATATTGGTATCATTCCTTGGGCCTGCCTTCATGCCAGGGAACTCCAATGGCTCTTATTGCCATTCCAGAGATCAGGAACCAGCAATTCAGCCTGCACCATTATCGTTCTTCCTGCCGTCCTGAGATCCCTCTTGTGGTGGACCTCTTCCGCCTTGGACAAAGGATCCCTATTGAGGATTCTAGACCAGTTTACCATTACCATGGATGCCAGCCTGTTGGGCTGTGGAGCCCATGCTCCAGGCCTAATAGCCCAAGGCACGTGGTCAATGGAGGAGTCAACCAAGCCAATCAATTGGCTAGAACTGAAAGCAGTCTCACTAGCCCTCAAGAGGTTCAAACCACACATCCTCAACCAACATGTCCTGGTCTTAACGGACAATATGGCTACAAAAAGCCACATCTGCAGACAAGGCGGCATCCAGTCCAAGGCCCTGATGCAGGAGGCTCTGAAGCTGGGTCTTTGGGTGCAGAGACATCTGCAGTCTCTGTCGGCCGACCGCATATCAGGAGTTCTCAATGTACAGACAGACTGGCATCATGGTCAACCCTGGACCCAGGAGAGTGGAGTCTCCATCCGGACCTATTCCAACAGATCTGCCTCAAATTTGGTCACCCGTCACTAAACCTGTTTGTGACCGCGACCAACGCTCGTCTCCCTCGGTTCTATTCCAGATTCCCATCTCCAGGAGCAGAAGCAACCAACGCACTCAGAACTCCTTGGCCTCCAGGTCTACTATATGCCTTCCCACCAATTCCAATCCTGTCAGATATAATCCATAAGATTCTATCCGTCCAGGCTCCCTGGTGACTCCCCGTTTCGGGGGATATGTTGCAGCAGGAGGTTTCTCACCATCCAGACCCGGAGTGGTTTCACCTCACTGCTTGGCTGTTATCCGGCACAACCTAGACCTTCGAGGTTATGATCCAGTGATCCTGAAATCCAGAAGAATGTCTACCAATAGGATCTATGACCATACCTGGTCTAAGTTCCACCAGTGGTGTTCACAGGAAGGTCTCTCTTTCTTGTGTATTCCCATTCACAGGATCTTGTCCTTCCTCATGAAAGGCTTTCATCTAGGTCTCTCAGCCAACACGATCCGGTGACACCTAGCAGCCTTATCTTCAGTTCTTGCAGGACCCCGCAGACAACCGCTACATAGTTTCCCTGAAATACAAGAGCTGTTAAGAGGCATGTCAAACCTCAGGCCTCCCACGGTCCACAGATATCCATTCTGGGACTTGCCTCAAATACTATACTCTCTAACTCAAGCACCTTACGAACTGTTATGCTCTGCCTCCTTCATCATCAGATGGCACACCTTGGATCTAACTAGAGCTCTGCGGATCTAGATCCAACGTACCAGGACTTTCCGCAGGCCAGAAGCCTTATTTGTAGCCTTCCACCCCACATCTCTGGGGTCCAATGTCTCGTCCACCATTTTAGGCCGTTGGATCTGAGGGACAATTTCTAAAGCCTACGAGTCAGCATTCCTCAATGTTCCACAAGGCATTACAGCACACTCTACAAGAAGTGCAGCTACTACAGCAGCTTGGGCAACTCAGGCCCCTCTGGAGGAAGCTTGCAAGGTGGCCACATGAGCCTCTCCCAACTTTTTTATAAGGCACTATAAAATTGACTCTTATGCTTCAGCAGACACTGCCTTCGACAGAAGAGTTCTCCAATCCATTATCTCTCATGATAGCCAACTAATCCCTCCTTAGGGACACATCTATTGGGTATGTCCCACATGACTGCTGGACCTGCTCCTTCAGTACGGAGAATAGGCATTGATTGCTTACCTGAATGCCTCTTCTCTTACATTGAGCGGGTACAGCAGTCACTTCCCTCCCTATATCTTTCTGCCTATGGTTGTACCTTTTTCCTTCTTTTCCTATATATGAGAGTAGAGCACTATTTGAGCCACCACTTTTCGAGCCTAAGTCTACGGATTTGCAAATTCTGGGGAAGGGGCAGATCCAGCAATCTTTTTAAAGACAGGCTCGGTCCTATGCGGATTGGACAGCAAGCAACCCACATGACTGCTGTACCAGCTCAGCGTACAAGAAGAGGTGTTCAGGTAAGCAATCAACACCTAATCTCCTCTTGAAGGTCGCAAGTGTTGGGGCTCTCACAACCTCCACTGGCAAGCTGTTCCACTGGTTGATTGCTCTCACCGTCAGAAAGTTTCTCTTCACTTCTCTCTTTGGTCAGCTTCCATCCATTGTTCCTTGTTTCGCTTTCTGGTGCCATAGAGCAGCGTTTCCCAACCGGTGTGCCGTGGCACACTAGTGTGCCGCGAGACATGGCCAGGTGTACTGCCAAGCTCCAGCTGGGCGGGGCGCTGCCGGTACTTCCATCCTGGGGCTCCCGCTCACAGCTGTCCCCCGGCTCCTGCTCGATGCCGCGGTTTTCGGCGCTCTCCTGCTGGGCCCCAAAGAAGGAAGGCAGGAAGAAGGAGAGCTCCATTCTTCGCGCCTTTTTCCCGCCTTCCTTCTTTGGGGCCCAGCAGGAGAGCGCCGAAAACCGCGGCATCGAGCAGGAGCCGGTTGACAGCTGCGAGCGGGAGCCCCAGGACGGAAGTACCGGCAGCGCCCCGCCCAGCTGGAGCTTCTCTGGCGTTGACGGCAAGTGTCCTTTGTGGCCCGGCGGGAGGGCACTGGCGATGGGATGGGGGGGGTGGCCGCAGCGGCCGCAGGCAGTCGCGGGGAGATGGCGGTGGCGAGAGGGAGCACGCTCTCTCTCTCTCTCAGCTGACTGCAAGTGGGAGCCCTGACTGTGGCGGTTGGACGTGCTGCTGGACGTCGTACATGCTGGCGCTGCAGGCCTGGCATATACGGTGTCCAGCAGCACGTCCAGCTGCCGCCGTCAGGGCTCCCGCTTGCAGTCAGCTGAGAGAGAGAGAGAAAGAAAGAGAGACATATAAGAGAGGCAGAGAGAGAGAGAAAAAGAGACATAGCAAGAGAGGCAGAGAAAGAGAGACAGAGCAAGAAAGAGAGGCAGAGAAAGAGAGATAGAGAAAGAGAGAGAGAAAGAGAGACATAGCAAGAGAGGCAGAGAGAGAGAAAAAGAAAGAGACATAACAAGAGAAAAAGAGAGACTTAGCAAGAGAGGCACAGAGAGAGAGAGAAAGAGAAAGAAAGAAAGAGAGACATAGCAAGAGAGACAGAGAGAGAGAAAGAGAGAGAAAGAAAGAGAGATAGCAAGAGAGGCAAAGAGAAAGAAAGAGAATATAGCAAGACAGTGAAAGAAAGAGAGAGAGCAAGAGAGAAAAAAGCAAGAAAGAGATAGCAAGAGAGACAGAGAGAGAGAGAGAGCAAGGGAGAGAGAAAGACATAGAGGAAGGGAAGGAGGGAGAGAGAAAGAGAGCAAAAAAGAGAGGAAGAAAGAAAGAAAGAGGGATGGAGAGAGAGAAAGAAGGGAAGGAAGGAAAAGAGAGAAAGAGGGAGAAATAGAGCGAAAGGGAGGAAGAGAGAGGTTTTTTTTGTCCAAACTTTTCTTTAGCCTGCCCCCCCACCCCTCCCCCCCCATTTCAGTGTTCCCCAGGATTTTGAAAATATGAATAATGTGCCGCGGCTCAAAAAAGGTTGGGAAACACTGCCATAGAAAACAGTCTGACTCCCTGCAGGGCACTTCTCGGACACTGACAGAATGAAATGGACTGGAACAACAATTTGACAAAGAAGAAATCCAGGGGAATCAGTGCTAAGCAGTCTGAAAAATCATAAATAGCAATACTGTTCACTTTAACTAGATCTACTGTATTCTGATTATTAGAAGTTCTTGTAGATATATCTAGGCTCAATTCTCTCTTTTTGAGAATGGAGTTTAACAGCTCAAAATATTATATTTCCTTTACTATATTGCACTTTAAAAATGTTTAATCTTGGTTATACTCTTGAAACTCATATATAATTTTATTATTGTGCTAGCTATTTTGCAGCTGCAGTGCCCCGCGTCTCCACATTCAGCTTGTTGGTGAGGTCTTTGTGTAGTCATGTTGGTTTCCTTTTGGATTTCTTGTTTTTATTCCTCATCGGTATTGTGTTTTTAAGAATCTCCCAAGCTTCTTGAGTTGTTTTACTCTTTAGTACTTTCATCGAAGGGATTTCATCCAAGTCTTCTCTGAGTTTATCGAAGTCAGCTTTTTAAAAATCTGGGATTTTGGTGTCGTTATGTTCAGTTATTTGTGTTTGCTTTATGGTGAATTTTAGTATTACACGGTCACTCTCACCCAATATTCCTGCATTTTTGTCTCCTATTGTTTCTTCTCAAGTCAGAGGGAGAAAAAAAAAAGGGTTGGGAATCCTCATGCACCCAGCAGCTGCCTCTTGTTTACCATATCCCTTCCTCTGCCTAATTTGGCATGAGTCTGAAGTGGTCTGTTGGTGTGGAGAGAAGGAAGCAAGGCTCCAGAAGAGCAGAAGATGTAGCTGAAGATGCAAGGGTAGAAGCGACCAGACAGCTTGGGCACATGGAGTGGCAGGGTGGGAAGGAAGTCAGGAGCGACCTGCTAGTCTTGCCAGCCTCACATTCTGGGCAGCTAGAGCATGGCAAATTTGACTAATTCTCAAGTATATAGTAGGTATGACACACAGATTTGCAACTTTAATTTACTGAGGAGGTGGTCAGTGTTTTTGATTGTAAAGAAAAGAAAAGACAAGATTAGACTTAACTAGATAATAATAAAGAAAATATTAGTTTAGACTAGGATAACAGCCAGGTACCTTTAATATATTCAGAACATAATCTTCCATCAATCCTACCTCATTCATAAGAGACTGTGGATACTTTAGTCTAAAAACTTGGAGAGAAAAATATCATTTACCATTTACCTGTAGAGAAATGGGTGGTTCATTGCACAATGAATTAGATAATTCAGGTTGGATTTGGCATTTTTGCCTGCTTATCGAGATCTTCCCAAGAACTTGGGATAGGGAGTTGTAGAGGTTCGATGATACTACAGACATTTTCATGTAAGCTGTTCCAAGTAAAGCTACCTTTTGCAATTGACAAATGGTAAAATTGTCAATGCTAATGATGTTCAAAAATTATAAGAATTTTTGTGATTATTAGTTTAGGACTATTGTGCTATTAATATTATCTCTAGTCATCTTTCTTCCAAATTTCTCAAAACAGTTGAGAAATTATAAGCAGTTTTTCTACTTATAAAACTATTGGGCATCTGAAGCACATCTGAAAGTTCAGATGCATATAAAAATGATAAGATCTATAGGGCTTTGGCGAATTAATACCAGCTGGCATTTGTAAATATCATATAAGAAAAATTATTGAGTGAAAAAATCCTAGGCATGGGAATATAAAATATAAAAATTCCACAGAATGGTTCAGTTAAATAGATTATTATAGCTATTTATGAAACTCTTGTTTTGAGCATTGGAAAAATTAAATCTACCAATATAAGAGAATATTGTAGCTCAAATTTGAACTGTAAAGTTCTTGGTGGTCTCTGAGATTAGATGTTTTATTGCAGAGATTTCATTACCCAACATCTTCAGCACTGTCAAACATCAAGAAAACCAAGATCAACATCAAGGATTTATTATTATTACTATTATTATTATTATTATTATTATTATTATTATTTTATTAGATTTGTATGCCGCCCCTCTCCGTAGACTCGGGGTGGCTCACAGCAATGATTAAAAAAAATATAATGACAAATCTAATAGTTAAACTCTAAAATAACAATAATACATTTTAAAAGTCTAAAAAACAAGAAAACCCAATATATAAAAAACATACATAGTCATATCATACACAGAAAACTACATAGGCAGGGGGAGATGTTTCAATTCCCCCACGCTTGATGAGAGAGGTGGGTTTTAAGGAGTTTATGAAAGGCAAGGAGGGTGGGGACAGTTCTAATCTCTGGAGGGAGCTGATTCCAGAGGGTCGGAGCCGCCACAGAGAAGGCTCTTCCTCTGGGTCCTGCCAAACGACATTGTTTAGTTGACGGGACCCGGAGGAGACCAACTCTGTGGGACCTAACCAGTCGCTGGGATTTGTGTGGCAGAAGGCGGTCTCGTAGATACCCTGCTCCGGTGCCATGAAGGGCTTTATAGGTGATGACCAACACTTTGAATTGTGACCGTAAACTGATCGGCAACCAATGCAGACTGCGGAGTGTTGGAGTAACATGGGCATATTTAGGAAAGCCCATGATTGCTCTCGCAGCTGCATTCTGCATGATCTGAAGTTTCCGAACACTCTTCAAAGGTAGCCCCATGTAGGGAGCATTACAGTAGTTGAGCTTCGAGGTGATGAGGGCATGAGTGACTGTGAGCAGTGACTCCCGGTCCAAATAGGGCCGCAACTGGTGCACCAGGCGAACCTGGGCAAACGCCCCCCTCACCACAGCTGAAAGATGTTTCTCCAATGTGAGCTGTGGATCGAGGAGGGCACCCAAGTTGCGGATCGTCTCCGAGAGGGGCAATAATTCCCCCCCCCAGGGTGATGGACAGACAGATGGAATTGTCCTTGGGTGGCAAAACCCATAGCCAATCCGTCTTATCAGGGTTGAGTTTGAGTCTGTTGACACCCATCCAGGCCCCAACAGCCTGCAGACACCGGCACATCACTTCCACTGCTTCGTTGACTGGACATTAAACAAATTAGCCCAACCAAGTACTAGTGCTTTGATAGCCAGAAAACATGTGGTGGCTCATTCTGAAAACTGCACATGCTTACCTGTCCAAAGGAACACTTGAAAAGGAACTATGAAACCCAACTGTTGAAGCTTCTGTCTATCCAGAGAAGTTGCATTTTATTTTTCTGTTTCAAGCTTGGCTTTGGGATAGTTTGTGGGCTTCCTGGTTCATTGTCTTCCTGACTGGGCATCAGAAAAGAAACTCTTTCTAGACAGACTTATGAATGCACTTCATGTCAACAAAAACCTTGATACCAGCATTGTAAAAAAACTATCCTTTGATCCAAATGGCACAGCTTAGAAAAATGGTTACCTTCAATGAACCAAATGTAATATCTGCTAGCAGTTTTAACTTATAACTTTTCATCTTTTCATGTTCTATTCAAACACCCTATCTGTCATTACTATTTAGAAATGTGTCTCGGAATGTGTGTCATGTTTTATTACATTTTATGTTATAGTTAAATTTCAAATGAGCATATTCTCTGCATTTTTTTCTTGACTGAACAGTAGAAAATGTAGAGATCAATTGAAACAAGACAGGAGGGATGGCATTTTTATGCATTGGATGTGTGGATGATAGAATAGACATTTTATAGTTTACTTAAATAGGAAAATATTCAGATATAGGAAGAAAAGAAAGCTTTATCAAGATTGTTATACTGTGTAATGCATATAAAATAAAATCGCATCATGTATATTGCATTGTACTGTTGATAGATTTGGCGTTCTAGGAAAAGGAACATACTGTGTTTGAATCACATTTTGAGATGAACTGAAAGGTTATATCTGTTACTTTTTGTCTAAATTAAGTAATTATAAATTATATAGATGATTGTTTGATTTTTATAACTTTATGTCAGTTGTTACCTATGATTTCTAAGCCATAAAATAACTTACAAAGTTGATTTGAGTTATAGCTGTAAAAATCAGAACTAGTTGACCTAAACCTATTGTTGCAATGAAAATATGAGTACACAGATTATTCTCCCATGCATGGGTTAATCCTGTCTGCTCGATGATTGGACTGAACCTGCCAAAGCTTCTATCTATCTATCTATCTATCTATCTATCTATCTATCTATCTATCTATCTATCTATCTATGATCTATCTATCCTTCCTTCCATCCATCCATCCATCCATCCATCCATCCATCTATCTATCTATCTATTGGATTTCTATGCTGCCCCTCTCCGAGGACTCGGGGCGGCTCACAACATATCAAAAGAACATAGCAAATACAGTAGTACCTCGTGATACGAACTCCTCATCATACAAACTTCGAGATACGAACCCAGGGTTCGGAAATTTTTTGTCTCTTCTTACGGACTTTTTTCGCCTTACGAACCCGCCACCTGAACGCCGAACCTGGGAGTTCAGGTTCGTAAGGCCGCTGAGAAGCAGCGCTGCCCGGCTGTCGCCTTTTGAAACAGCCGGGGGGCTTCTCGGCATTCCCCCAAACGCTGAACCCGAACTTTTGCCGAAGGTCTGGGTTCAGCGTTCGGGAGGCCGCCGAGAAGTCCCGCTGCCCGGCTGTCACCTTTTGAAACAGCCGGGGGGCTTCTCGGCGTTCTCCTGAATGCCGAACCTTGAAGTTCGGCAAAAGTTCGGCATTCGGGTTTGGGAGGCCACCGAGAAGCCCCGCCACCCGGCTGTCACCTTGCCAGAAGAGCTGCAGAGCTGTCGGCTGGTCGGGAGGCTCAAACGGAGGTGTGGAATCCCAATAGGGAATTCCATGGGCGGAGCTTTGACATCACAAAGACGTCCTTCCTGGCCAGCCAAAATGTGGACTCCAGGAAGGACGTGTGGGACTAAATAAAGTGCAAATCAATCAATCAATTTTGATTTTTCATGAAAGAAAAAAATCTCATGAACTTGGAATTGATTGAATTATTTTTTAGTCCCATAAACTTTTGTTTTCCTGCACATGATAGCAACAAATATGATGGAGCTGGAAATCAAGTAGGCAATGCTTGGGGGAAGTGAGGGTATCTGGCTATTGGTGGGTGTGGCAAGTGGTGGAACCATGGTTCGGGGAAAAATGAAGGTGTCTGTTATAGCTAGGCCCACCCCCCACTAACACGCAGCAGGTTCAGTAGCTCCATTGCACTATGCCTCCTCACGGCAGAAAGCACACCCAGTCATGCATGTCCTTTCCTCAAATTGGTTGTGTGCACATGGGGCACCAGCTTCTTGAGAGAAGCAGAGAAGATTGCCACTTTCAAGCAGACAAGAAGAGGTAGCAAGTATATGCTGCACCATGGGAAAAATGAGAGGCCATGTTGTCTTGCACAGCCTGCCGCCACTTGAGTGGGGAGGGGTTGAGAAGAACGGCAAGACCTTGAGAAGGTTATGTTGAGTAGGTTAGGTAGAGCTGGCTGACTCGGAAAGGAGGATTATGCTGTTCAGAAGCTGCCCTCATCGCTGACTCTCCCCCACAGAGGTTGGAGACCTGGAAGGGAAGGGACGAGGCAAGGCATCACATGATGTGAGTGGCGGTGAATTGGCAACGCCCACCATCATATGACCCCACCAGCCATTCCCACTAGCCACATACCCCAGCCAGTCAGAGCAGAGAACCAGTTGTTAAATTACTTGAATCTCACCACTGCATAGGTGTTCTATCTGAATTTCAAGTTTTGTATTAGGTTTCTTCTTCAGAGGCTGTAATACACTTAAAATATTTTCTCCCTGGGAAGAGAGATTAATTAATAGATGAACAAAACATGTATATATTTTTATTACTATATGATAAAGCCTGATTTTCTTAGTAATTCTTTATGTTGTCTTTATGTGGAATGCCTTCTAGTGTGGATTGCATTTTCCGTTTATTTGTTTTTATCTTTAAATTTGATTCTGCCTTTTATGTACCAAAACATATCAAAGAAATGAAAATATGGGCCAAGTTTAGAAATAATTAAATACATTCTTCTATCCTGGGATTTTGTGTTTAAGCATTGAAGTATTTTGTTGCTTTCATGGGGCAAAGTTTTGTAAGATTTCTAGGTTTTGCTATTTCTTAATGCCAGCCACTATATCACTTTTTGGAGTCATGAAACCAGACAGATGGTCATAAGTGTGGTGTATTAAAGCCATTGCTTGGGAAAAGGTGACTCTGCAAGTATACACTTACTGTAGATTAAGAAAAAAAGAACACAGTAGTGATTTTACCAAAGATGCCTTCTACTTATTGTACTTCTTTCCATGATGGTTTTACATATATGTTGATCCAATGCTCACTTATAGAAATAAATGGCAATAAATTGACTATTACTTATGGGTTTTTTTAAATAGTTCACATTTTAGTTCTGATATGGGATTTTTTACATTTACATATGTATATAAGCCTCATTTTCTGAAATTGTTAAAGGTTAGGGGTTGCATATGCAAGATGAAATTGGAAAAAGCAATACAGTGATCCCTCGATTATCGCGAGGGTTCCGTTCCAAGACCCCTCGCAATAATCGATTTTACGCGATATAGTGGTGCGGAAGTAAAAACACCATCTGAGTGTGAGAGAGGAAGAAGCAAGATAGAGAAAGAGAGAGAGAAAGAAAGATGAGAAAGGAAGAGAGTGACGTCATCGGGTGGGAAAATATTTTTAATTAATATTTTTTGAAAAATCGCGATATAGCGTTTCGCGAAGATCGAGATCGCGAAAATCGAGGGATCACTGTATACTGTTAGATGGATACAGTTTCAGATTCAGATAAATTGATATAGTTTCAGATTCAGATTGTGCTTAATTTCAGTTTTCTTATAAATAGAAAAAAATAAGAACTATGCAGAAGGATATCTTCAGCTGTACTCTGAAAGGTTATATTGCAGCCTTTATTTTGAATATGTATAAATATAGTAATGCTCAAAAATTTATGAATTCTTTTGATTTCTCAATGTTTCTGTGTAAATAGGACATAGAATGTGATATGTTTACTATATAAGTCCTAAAACTAGATAAAGAGAAACCAGTTAATCTAGTTAAGTAAATGAGTAAAAATATTCTTATTTATTGGAGGAAATGATCTAAAGCTACATATGTATGTGGCACTGTAGCAGTAGTGTTTTCAGTGGGTGTTGTGCCCCGATTGGTTGCAATAACTGCAACTAAACATTCTGATAACTGTTTATTGGTTCTGCACATTGGCTTGGAGGGATTTTAGCCCATTCCACCTTACAGAACAATTTCAGCTAAGGTATGTTGGTAGGCTTCTTTGCACGAAACTACGCATTCCACAACACTTTAATGGAATTCAGGACAGGACTTTGTCTTGGCCATTCAAAAACATTAACTGTTCTATATGTTTTGGGTCATTGTTTTGCTGCATAACCCATTTTTCTCTTGAGCTTCAGTTCATGGACATATTCCCTGAACATTTTTCAATACAATTTGCTGGTACAATTCAGAATTCATAGTTCCATCAATGATGGCAGGCTGCCCTGGTCCTTAGGCAAAGAAGCAGGATCAAACCATAATAGTGCCATCATGCTTCACAGTTCTTATGCTAGAATGCACTACTGTATTTGACTTTTGCCAAATGGAATGTGTTTCATTTTAGTTTAAAAAGTTATTTTGGTCTCTTTTATCCATAGAACATTTTTCCAATAACCTTCTTGTTTATTCATGTGGTCTTTCACAAACTATAGATGGACAGCAAACTTCTTTTTGGAAAGTGATGGCTTTCTCCTTGCAGTTCTGCACACTATTGGTTTTAGAATTCTCATAATAGTGGTTTTATGAATACTGATACAGTGATACCTTGTCTTACAAACGTAATTGGTTCCGGGACGAGGTTCTTAAGGTGAAAAGTTTGTAAGATGAAACAATGTTTCTCATAGGAATCAATGGAAAAGCGATTAATGCGTGCAAGCCCAAAATTCACACCTTTTGCCAGCCAAAGCGCCCATTTTTGCGCTGCCGGGATTCCCCTGAGGCTCCCCTCCATGGGAAACCCCACGTCCGGACTTCTGTGTTTTTTCGATGCTGCAAGGGAATCCCAGCAGGGGAATCCTAACATCGCAAAAAAGAGCACTTCGCTGGCAACGGAAGTCCGGAGGTGGGGTTTCCCAGAGAAGGGAGCATCAGTGAAATCGCAGCATCGCAAAAACACTGAAGTCCTCGAAACCCCACCTCCGGACCTCTGTGTTTTTGCGATGCTGCGATTTTGCTGAGGCTCCCCTCGCTGGGAAACCCCACCTCCGGACTTCCGTTGCCAGCAAAGTGCCCATTTTTACACTGCTGGATTCCCCTGCAGTATCACAAAAACATGGAAATCCAGAGGTGGGGTTTCCCATGGAGGGGAGCTTCAGGGGAATCCCAGCAGCACAAAAATGGGTGCTTCGCTGGCAATGGAAGTCCGGAAGCGGGGCATTCCAGTGGCGGCGGTGGGTTTGTAAGGTGAAAATAGTTTGTAAGAAGAGGCAAAAAAATCTTAAACCCTGGGTTTGTATCTCGAAAAGTTTGTATGGCGAGGCGTTTGTAAGACGAGGTATCACTGTATTTGCCAATGCAAGAGAGGTCTTTAGGTTCTCAGAAATTAACCTTGGATTCTTTGTTATTGCCTGGAATGGTACATATGTTGCTGTTGGTGTGATCTTGATTTGACTGCTTATCCTAGGAAGGATAACAATAGTGTTTTATTTTCCTTCCTTCCTTCCTTCCTTCCTTCCTTCCTTCCTTCCTTCCTTCCTTCCTCCCTCCCTCCCTCCCTCCCTCCCTCCAACAGAGATCATATGGGAAAAATCTACATGTGGGATCCTTGTTATATAGACCCAAGGGATACCAGATCTTGGAGTGGGTGGTGGGGGTGGTAGAATGCAAGTAGAGAAGCTGGCATCTTTGCTGATAAAAAGTAGCAGCATGTTTTTCTGCATGTGAGTCTAATGGTATTCCCATTCTTTCATTTCTTCTGTACTGTATTTGGTTAGAGCTGGACTCATTGACCTTTCATAGCAATGAATACTGTGGTAGAAATTTATATAGTACATTGTGCCCCAAAATAACTTTCTTTAAATATCCCGAATTCCCTCAAAACCTAGATACAAATTATATGACAATGTTTTCACACTTGTGTGGAATTTTCCACTCCCGACATGGATGAAATTGCCCAAAGTTAATCATGATTTGAAGGAAGCCCATTTTTCCCAGCACCTAATCAATATAACAAGTTAGCATACTTTATACATAACTGTGCTCATTTATCTATTATTTACATGTCTATTCTTTACATATCATTACATTCAAGTTTAAGAATATTTTATACATAACGTTTACACATTTGTTTACACTTCTTTTCATTCAAATTCATATATTCCATATTTTTCAAATATACATTTTACTTCCTCTTAAATTTTACCTCTTTTTTTCTCATTTTCTATACTTAATCCATTCATACCATTTCTTCCATACTGTGTAATATTCCGAATTTATTTGTCCTTTCAGTTCAATTGTTACTTTGTCCATTTCTGCACAATCATATTTTTTTTTAATTAGCAAACTTTCCGAGGGTGGTTCTTTTGTCTCCAACATTGTGCAAATGCTATTCTGTTATATGTAATATGTAAAATAATGTATGTGATTGTTTTATTATAGTCCCCCTTGGTATAATCCCCAATAAAAATAATTATGTTGTGTATTCTACTTGAAGGCCTGTTATTTCCTGGACCATCTATGAATTTTTAGCCAGTATAGTATTTCTTTGCTTCTGTACATGATCACCATAAAATATATACAGGTATTCTATTTCTTTTATCCCATAGGCAGGCATGCCATCCTTTTGATAGACCATGCCCTTCTAATGTTAATAATTGTTTATTTCTTAAATTGTTCCACTCTTTGACCCATACCAAAGTTTCTGCTTTATAGTACAGTCTCCAATCAGGGAGCCCCATCCCACCTCTGCTTCTATCATCCTGAAGGTCTATTGATTTTATTGTTGCCTTTTTCCCTGCCCAAATGAATTTTATTATAATTTTATTCAATTCTGTAAATTTTTTACCTAATTTTATGGGTATGGTTTGTAGAGCAGTTTTGGCAGAACGTTCATTTTAATCATCGCAATACGATCTAGTATTGATAATTGTAATGTTCCCCATCTTTCCAAATCCATTATTATTTCTTGTATTAATTTCACATAATTATCTTCTTTGATTGAAGATTTTATTTTTAATTTGATAATCTTCCATTCATAAACTTAGGATATACCATAGGCTGTTTTTATTATTCTTACCTAAGCTTTGGAAGGTCACGACAAAAGAATGTTGTATAGACTCATAGTAGTATGGATTTAAAAAACCAGGGTGGGAACCTATAAAATGTTAATGTTAATTATGAAGGATTTGGGGTGTTTTTCACTTTGTTAAAGTACATGAGAAAGTTCTTTGTATATGAAATCATAAATACAGTGATACCTCTACTTAAGAACTTAATTGATTCCATGACCAGGTTCTTAAGTAGCGAAGTTGTAAGTAGAAGCAATTTTTCCCATAGGAATCAATGTAAAAGCAAATTATGCCTGCAAACCCATTAAGAAAGAAATAAAAGCTTGGAATTTGGGTGGGAGGAGGAGGAGGAAGAAGAGGAGGAGGAGGACAGTCGCTGCCCAGAGCGAAGGGAGTGTTTATTTTCTCTCATCACTGGTAGAGGTTTATTCTCTTTCCAAATGCCCAGAGAAAGGAAAATGCTTTGTTTGCTCTGGACTGCCAAAGTCTCCTTAATCACCACTGAAAGGCTCCTCTGGCAGCCCAGAAAAGCCCGAGATGGCCGGGATTAAAGTGGGGGGAGGGGGTAGCAGGAAACTGGCCGGTCATTCGTGCCGATCTTAAATTTCCTGGGAAATTTTTCCTGGCTCAGGTTCTTAAGTAGAAAATGGTTCTTAAGAAGAGGCAAAAATATATTGAACACCTGGTTCTTATCTAAAATAGTTCTTAAGTAGAGGCGTTCTTAAGTAGAGGTACCACTGTAATTATTGTGGTTCTTTTTTTTTTTAACCTGAATTTTGGAGATGCTCAAAAATTCTCCAAAGAATTTGTTAGGAATCTGTGCTGTCAGCAATAAAGATTCAAAGAATCCTGTCTCATAGTTTAATCTTTAATTACCCCAGGCCTGCAGAGGCTGTCTGGCTAGACTCTGCTTTGGAACCAAGGTCTTGGTGTAATGGCTATTGACATCCTTTTATATATTATTTTAAAAGTATAAGTTGAAATAAAAGCCCAACCCAGAGAGTTATACGTTACATAAGTCGGGCTCAGCAGATATTTGCATTTGTGTTTAGGAGCTGTTAGCATTCAATAAAACCTGTCATGTACCTTATGAGCTGTCCATTGGGAGTATATATATATATTTATGATTAAATTAGCCAGTAGACTCATAAATAAAGTTCAAGAAGCATTTGCCTAGAGAAGTCTGAAAATATTGATTTGTAAAGTAGGAGACATGACTTTAAAAGCTGTTGGAGATATATCTGTTGATGTGAAAGAAGACGGGGGATACGGGTGGGGTGGATACTTCCATAAACGTCTGGCAACATTTCTAGTCTCAAAATTGATATGTATTTTAAATTGTGACCTAACAATGGAAATAAAAATAGGTTATAGAAATGACTTGATTTTGTTAAAGTATTTATTTTACAAGGTGAAGGCTGCCTAACACTTCAATCCTATGAATTTCTGTAATTAGAGAACAGCTGATGAGGTCTGAAACAAAGGTAAGTGTAAAAGCACTATGTTCTTTGAAGCTGATTTATGGTGTTGGGAGGAAAAAGAATTGAAACCAGCTAAAACAGAGGATCAGATTTCTAGCAACAATGACTTTGCTATGTTATTGATAGCTTCATATATCTCAGTTCTAAAAGGCTCCCGGTGGTTTATAATAATGGTAGGATGTTTAGAACTATAAGGTCTTATTGGCACGGACAGTGAATAGAGATTCTGGGAGCAGGGACAGTAGATTTCTCTGTGGCTCTCTCTGGGTCTGAAAGGAAACCTTTCAGACAGACTTTCAAATGATAAGACAGCTCAGGCATCCCTCAAGCATCTCTCGCCCACCCCACCATCTCCTCTTGGTCCTCTAATTACTTAAAGCCCGTTAATGGTTACCTTTCACTTCCTGGATTTCTTCCTTTGCTTTATTGCCTGAATGTAGTCTGAATGGTAAAATATATGGAGGAGGTTAGATGGGGAGAGGAGAAATTGAGAACAGCAGAAAGAATTATTAGGATTTCGGTTTTATTTCTGAGATTAAATTTAAAAAGCAGAATGAAAAAAATAAAAAGACACAAGAAACAAAATGCTAAAGCCGGGGTGTAGAGCCTGGGTGGCGCAGCAGGTAGAGTGCTGTACTGCAGGCCACTAAAAGTTGACTACTAGATCTGCAGGTCAGCGGTTCAAATCTCATCACCGGCTCACGGTTGTCTCAGCCTTCCATCCTCCCAAGGTGGGTAAAATGAGGACATGGATTGTGGTTGCTCTGTTAAAAAGTGCTATTGCTAACATGTTGTAAGCCGCCCTGAGTCTAAGGAGAAGGGTGGCATAAAAATCAAATAATTAATAAATAACAATAACAATAACAACCTGTAAAATGGGCCATCTGGGTTTAAGGTTAAGGTTTAAGAGCACTGAAATTTCAACATATGCTGATTGCAATCCCTTCCTTATTCTGTCTATCTTTTAGCACCACACTTCTACTATACCTCCTGTAGGCATCAGAGAATGAAGCTAATCCTTGCTTAACAAGCACAATTGGGACTGGGACTTGTCATCAAATGACACGGGTTGTTAATCATAATCATAATCATAATCACAATCACCACCACAACCATAGTCATAACCATAACCATAATGTGGCTATGGCAGACAACAACACCTCTGCCACAGTTATTGAGTGGTTGTTAAATGAGACATTATGTCACCGTAACTTGTGATTTTACTGTCAGCCTCTCCATTGACTCTTTGTCAGGAACTGCTATGAATGTTGCAAATGGCAATCATGGGATTACAAGACACTGTAGGAGTTGTAAAGGTATTTGTTTACTGCCATTATAATTAAAACAGTTGCTAAATAGAACAATTAAGTGAAGACTGAGAACTCTTAAACTATTTTCTATAACCCAAAGGTACTGGACTTTCTGGTTTTTCAGCTTGAGAAACTTCTTGGTTGAGAAGCGAAATGTCTTCAAAGAAAAAACAAGAAAGTCCAGTTGCCTCTTGAAAAAGCATCTTTGGGACAACCATGACCTGAATGACGTAGAATCTCCATAGATATTTCCAATTAACATCTGACACTTGCAGATTCACTAGGGCAGTGATGGCGAACCTATGGCATGGGTGCCACAGGTGGCACGCAGAGCCATATCTGCTGGCACATGAGCTGTTGCCCTAGCTCAGCTCCAAAGTGCATGCATATGCAAGCCAGCTGATTTTTGGCTTGCACAGAGGCTCTGGAAGGGTGTTTTCGGATTCCAGAGAGCCTCAGCAGGGTGGGAGAGGGCGTTTTTACCCTCCCCTGTTCCAGGGAAGCCTTTGGAACTTGAGGAGGGCAAAACACGAGCCTACTGGGCCTACCAAAAGTTGGGAAACAGGACATTTTTGGCTTCCAGAGGGCCTCCAGGGCGGCGGGGAAGCTGTTTTCACCCTCCCCAGACATTGAACTATGAGTGTGGGCACTTAGGCATGCACCGATAAGGCACACACATTCTCTTTCGGCACCCGAGGAAAAAAAGGTTCCCCATCACTGCACTAGGGTAAACCCTCTCCTGCCAATTAAGCATGTTGAAATTATGGGATAATAAATAGGAACCAATGGGAACTTAGCAGTGTCTTGACCCTCCAATCTCTACTTGGTGCCATTAGCTGAGAATTCCATTCCAAAACTTTGTCCTAGTTTGTTTACTTCCTTTATATTAAAAACTTCAGTGGATTTTTTTTTCAATCCTATAAATTCACAGTAGTTGATTTTTTTTTTTTGGTTTCTTATGTGCATGGACAAATCAGTAATTTCTGATCATCAGCTATTTCATATTGTTGAAAGAAATTTCATTCTTCGAGAAAGACATTGGAAACATGGTGATTTCTTGGAATGATGGTTTTAATGATGGACACAACCACATGGTTTGAGGTCCCGGGGAAAAGGGAATCACATGCCTTGAAAATCTCCAAGAAAAAAAGGGAAGAGATGCTGAGAGTCTCTGAGTTTTATGCCCTTTTTGGACTCCAGCCTAGAGCTTCTTTTCCTTGTGTAAGAAATGCACTCTGATTGGTGGTCAGCCTCCCAGGAGGGAGGTGGTGGTGGGTCTTAGCTTACTTAGTAGGCTTCTGTCTCCCAAGCTAGGTTGGAGCCTTGCTGGCTGAAATAATCTTCCCACATTGCCAGATAGTGAGTTTCTGTTGCTAGATGGGTTCTGTTATGTCTTGGAGACCATGCCTTTTGTGTTGCAGATGAGCTGGCTCAGGCCTTAATGGCCCATTGACAAAGGTGGGAGGATGAGCACTTCTGCCTTCTCTCTAGGGCAGTGATGGCGAACCTATGGCATGAGTGCCACAAGTGGCACGTGGAGCCATGTCTCCTGGCACACGAGCCATTGCCCTAGCTCAGCTCCAACATGCATGTGTTGCCAGCCAGCTAATTTTGACTGTCACAGAGGCTCTGGGAGGGCATTTTTGGCTTCCAGAAAGCCTCCAGAGGGATTGGAGATGGTGTTTTTACCTTCCCCAGGGAAGTCTTTGGAGCCTGTGGAGGGTGAAACACGAGCCTACTGGGCCCACTAGAAGTTGAGAAACAGACCGTTTCCAGCCTCCGGCAGTACTTCAAAATAAGAAGGAGACAAAAACAGCCAAGGATCTTTAATCAAAACTAAGCATTTGCATTATTCCTAAGCAATTCTAACTCTCCTTGAGTGAAGTTAGACAAGCTTTCACTGAATTCCAGCTTTAGTCTCCCTATTAAAGTAACACAGGGAATGAAATAATTTTTCCCGTTGCAAAGATTCTGAACATAAAAAAGATAAACAAGAGACTTTAAATGTATTGATGCCTCCCTTTCAGGCTATAAGCAGAGGACCCGAAGAAATAGAGTTTCTGGGCTTATTTCAGTCTCTATGTTTATATATGGGCAACTTTATAAAATCTCATTCTAAGGTTTCGATTGAGAGTTGTGTTGAAATGAAAGTTAAAGTATTATTCAACAGATTCAAACTTAATTTTTAAAATTGTGATTCATATTACAATAGCTTTCATAGCATGAAGTTTCATTTCAACAGCATCAATTGTATTCTCTTTTGTGGGTGGAGCCAGCATTCAGGATGGGTTGTCCACTCAGAATGAAGACCGAGTCTCTTACTTTTTGCCAGATCTGCCCTCCTAGGACCCAGCTTCGACTTGGTCCTCAGACTGGATGAATGTGGATACATTCTCCCTTTCTGAATATTGGCTTTTCTCTATTATTGACTGCTGCAGTTGACTGATCTCAGATTGCTTTTCTGATGGCTATCACGTCGGGTCACTGGATCTCCAAGCTGTCAGTGCTTTTAATTCAGAAGGACTAATGTATTTTTTTATTTAGACCGGGTCGTTCTCCAGTTAGACACTTCATTTCATTTCATTTCATTTATTCAATCGCCCCTCTCCGGAGACTCGGAGACTTCATTCATTCCCAAAGTCAATTCCTCCTTTCACATGACTCAGGAGCTCATCCTCACCAATTTTTGCCCGAACCTGGCTAACCCATTGAAGACACTTTGGCAAAGTCTAGATGTCCAATGTGCATTGTGTATTTACATAGATTGGAAACACCAGTTCGTTAAGACTGTGGCACTACTGGTGGCTTTTTTAAACCAACCTTTGAGTCAGAAGGTGTCCTCCACAATCATTGGCCATTGGATTCATGGGAAAATTGCTAAGGTGTGTGAACTCTCTGCTCCGTCATGGCCGGTGGGGATCACAGCCTACTCTACATGTAGTGCAGAGGCATTGGAGGCCTGAGGGACCCAGACGTCCTTGACAGAGATTTGTTGGGTGGTAACCTGGATTTCTCCTCAGTTTATCCACCACTACAAAATCGATTTGTTTGTGTCAGCAGACCTGGCCTTCAGCTGAGGAGTGTTGCAGAGGGTTCACAAGGAGTCTCACTGAATCAGACTTGGACTATGCCTACCTGGGGGGACATTTGGCTTTGGTGTGTCTCATTCTGAATGCTGGCTCCACCTACAATGGAGAAGGGATGTTGGTCTTATCTTACTCCTCTTCTCATCAGGTAGAGCTAACATTAAGTCCTTAGGGGAGGTCCATTCCTGCATGCTCCTCATTTGGTGGACTGTTGTTTTTCTTCTTGGACTGACTTTTAGCATGGTGGCCTCTGCATTTTGGTGGGTTCAGGAAGAGGAGCCTCCCTGGGGTTGACTGTGTCCAGTTGGTAGCCACGTTGGGTCTACTTCTTGGGTCTCCTCAAAGCTGGGTCCTAGGAGGGTAGATCCGGTGAAAAGTAACAGACTTGGTCCTCATTCTGAGTACATGAGGCCAACCCATCCTGAATGCTGGCTCCACTTGATAAGAAGAGGCATATCAGAAAAGACCAATGCCCTTTTTATGGAAACTAGTCAGTGCTGTAGTAGACAACTTTTATATGGTTAAATAAATATTTATATAAATACATTAAAATCACCCTTAGAAAACTCACAAGCATTACAATAAAGTAGCTGTATTAATAAAAATCACTGTTGCTTTGCGAATAGTAAAGAATGAATAAAAATAAAGTGTGCCTAATAGTTATTCAAATGTATGCTCTAGTTTCACCAGTCATAGGAAAAGAAAACTATTAGATTCCTTTGAGATTTCGCCGAATGCTGTGCCAGGAATAAATTGTATTTGAAATTGCATATGTCTTTGATTTATGTATAAACTGTGCTTTGTTATGAAATCTTATGATTTTTTATAACAAGAAGTGGAAATGTTTTCTCAGATTTCATTCAGGTGTTGAATGAATTAATACCATTTTTGTGAAGGGAGCCTTTGTAATAACACAGATGTTTGTGAATTTATGTCTCTGTTTATCACTGTATATATACAATAATTTGTGAAGTGTGTGTGTATCTTTACATAGATATAATAGTGATATAGATAATACAGACATAGATATAATCTACATCTATATAGATACACACACACAAACACACACACCTTTACCAATCATTGGTGCTTTGTGGTTCAATCTTTCAGTCACTTTAAACTCTTTATGATCTAATAGACATCACTTCACCAGTATTGTATGCAATGTTCCCTCAAAAATTTTTTCGGTGTGGGCGGAAAAGTATAGTGTCTGAGCGGCAGTCCCCTTGGGACTGGGCGGCATATAAACAAACAAACAAACAAACAAACAAACAAACAAACAAATAAATAAGAAAAAAATCCCTTCTTTTTTATTAAAAGAAATTAATAATTTAAAAAAACCAAAATCCATTACTATTAAAACTAAAACTCTCTGTTATTATTTAAGTGCTTTTACCATATGCTTTAAATCAAGAGTCACTTCTCTCTCTGTTTCTCTCTCTTTCCTGTCATTCTCTGCCTCAATCATTTTCTCATTTCTCTTTTTTCTCCCCTTTTTTCTATCATTTCTCTCTTTCTCTCTCTCTTCCTTCCACTCTTCTTTCTCGCTTGCTTTTTCTGTCTCTCTCTCTTGCTTTCTCTCTCTCTCTTACTCTCTTCCTTCCTCTCTCATCTCTCTCTCTCTCTTTCTCTCTCCCCCCCTCTCTCTTTTTCTCACTTTCTCTTGTTTTCTTTCTCTCACTCTCTCTCTCTTGTTCTCTCTCTCTTGCTTTCTTTCTCTCTCTCGCTCTCTTCCTTCCTCTCTCATCTCTCTCTCTCTTTCTCACTTTCTCTCTCTTGTTTTTTTTTCTCTCTCTCTTGTTTTCTTTCTCTCACTTTCTCTCTCTTGTTCTCTCTCTCTTGCTATCTTTCTCTATCCCCTCTTTCTCTCTCTCTCTCTTTTTCACTTTCTCTCTATCTTGCGCTGTCTGTTGCTCTCTCTCTCGCTCTCTCTCCGTTCTTCTCACAGCAGAGACTGGTAAATGTGATTTTCAATGTTGGGCCGCGCGTGCTCCCCATTCCCCTGCCAGCCCGCTTGGAACATTCAAAATAAGAAAAACCTTCGCCAGCGACATTGAAAATCACCTTTGCCAGCCTCTACTGTGAGAACGCCTGCCCCACCTCTCCTGCAGCCCCCTCTCTGAGAGCCCGGGATGAAAGCGCTCTCGGCGAAGGGACAGCGAGAGCGGCAGGAAGGGCGTTCCCACTGCAGGAGGAGCCGCGCCCCAAGGTGGGAAGCAGAGGAGGAGAAAGAGAGGCGGATCGGGCAGGCGGGGGGCAGCAGCGAGAAGCCTGGGGCGCGAGGGGGCCGGAGGCGCGGGGGTGGCTGTGACTCCATGCGTGCCCTTGGAAAAGGGTGCGCGGGGGCGGTGTTTTAGGGTGTGCAGGCGCAGGTGCGCGCAGCTTACAGGGAACAATGATTGTATGTCCTTAACAGTTTCCTTGAGTTCCTATTTCTTCACGTATCTGTCCTCAATGGTTTCTTTTCCAATTGCGTATGATTTTTCTAAGCATCTGAGTCTTTTCCAAAACTCAGTGTTCAACAAGTGTTAAGTTTTCAAAATACCTAAGTTTTATTATGAGTGCTTCCATGGAAGTCTGATTTTCCTTCATCTAGCACTTATGGTCTGGAAGTCATGGTCCAATATATTTTCACCAATTTTCTCTAGTTCACTGTTATTGTTGTTTGTATTTTTTTTAATATTTCACCGAACTTACAGAAACATTCATACATATATCATATTATCCAAACATCCATAGTTCTATATTTATATCCGAAATATCATATACATATAGCCTTAGTTTGATCCTTTTATATTTTTATCTCCCATCTATTTTCCTTCTATATTTCATACTATTTCCCTCCCTCTATCTTTCTCTCTCCCCTCTACCTTCTTTTTCCCTCTTTCCTACTTTCCTCCTTCTATCGCCCATTCTTTTCTACTTCCTCTTCCTGTAGGCTGTTTGTGAGTTCAGGTTTGGCTGGGCCTTGTTTGGTGATGGTGTAATGAAAGGGCTTTGGGCAATTCCTAATATGGTTCTGTCTGAAGGAGGTAGATCTTTGTAAAATAGACTGGCCAGGCTATTAACAATGGGAGGGATGAGTGACTTGGGCCATTTCTTGATGGCACAGTGACAAAGGTGGGGCTACTAAGTATTTTTTCTGTCTAAAAGCATGTTTCCAGGGATATTTTATATAATCATCTGCCTTTTAAATATTTCCTAGCATATTTCATTTTTCTATGAGAGGGGTGGGTGCTAACTTTCTACATTATGAAACCACTTTGATCATTTAGTTTTCATTGTTGAAACTCTTCTGGCATAATTATTTTATGTGTAACATCTCTGTCAATTTATAGTGTTGTTGCTTCTCAATTGTACATCATTCTGAATCATATCTTGAGCGGGTAGCTATATAGATTGACGAGATAAATAAATAAAAATACCACATACCACACTGTTACCACATAATCATATAGGATATTACTGAAGCTGTATATTGTTGATAGTTTGTTACATTTGTTTGCTTTAATTTAAGCTTTAATCAGCACAAAATGTTGGGTTTGTTAACTGAATAGACTTTCACCACCTTTAGTTGCAGATTATGTAGCATATATGATTTGGATATAATTTGGATATATACAGAGTATATAATTTAAAGTTAGTATTGTCAATTCACTGATGTCATGAAGTTTGATCTTTTGTTGAAAGAAAATATTAGCCATAAGAATCAAAATTTCTTGGCAGTACTCACCTTAGTCTTGTCTCCATTTTTTATACTTATTATCCTTCTGGTTATGTCAAATCTTATTTTATTGTTAGCATTCTTCAATAATGGGT